>NW_017670419.1:387315-420678 GCF_001879085.1 Nicotiana attenuata
TGTGAGATGCACCCCTACCAAGTCTAGGACAGTCCCTAACCATGTGGCGTGTATCACCACACTCGAAACAAGCTCTGGGAGGACGCGGTGGCTGTGACTGACTAGGGCCAGGTCTGCTGGACTGACCTCTGGAAGCACCCCGCGCAGGAGGCGCGCTAGAAACTGGAGGTGCATAGTAAGGCTCCTGAGGTGTAGGTGGAGCTGGAGCACTGCCGACTGCTGGAAGAGCTAAATGAACAGGGCGACCCGCATAACCTCTGCCATAACGACCTGCTGCTGGGGTACGGCATCAGAGTAGTGGCCTGACTCTCGAGACCTCTTGGCCTCCCTCTCCCTCACTCCCTGGCGAGCATACCCTCAATCCTCCTAGCAATGCTCGCTACCTGCTGATAAGGAATGTCCATCTCCAACTCTCGAGCCATGCTTGATCTGATGGGTGGGATAAGACCCTCAATGAACCTGCGAACTCTCTCTCGAACTGTAGCAACCAAAGCCGGTGCATGCCTGGACAACCTTGTATAACGGATAGCATACTCCAAAAGACTCACTAGCACCCTGGCGCAAATGCTCAAACTCTGCGTGCCATGTGTCCTTGAGACTCTGGGGAATAAACTCCCTCATAAACATATCCGAGAACTGGGTCCAAGTCAGTGAAGCAGCCTCGATTGGACTGTCTATCTCATAAGTGCGCCACCAATCATAGGCGGCTCCCCGAAGCTGAAAAGCAGTAAAAGAAACCCCGCTGGACTCTACTATGCCCATAGTGCGAAGAATACGGTGGCACACCTCTAGAAATCCCAAGGCATCGTCTGATGCTAATCCACTGAATACTGGGGGATCATACTTCTTAAACCTCTCAAGTCTCCGCTGCTCGTCCTCTGAAGCAGCTGACCCGTCCTCGGGCTGAACCGGCGCTGCAGGAGGTGCGGGAATAATCTCGGGAACCTGCTCAACATGCACTCGCTGCTTAGGAGTGCGAACGGCGGGAGTCTATGCTCCTCCCCCGGCCTGGGATATGGCTGCAGCAAGGGGAAGCAACCCTGCCTGAGCCAAGGTGGTGTAAATACTCATGAACTGAGTCAAAGTCTCCTGAAGGGCTGGAGTAGTAGTGGCAGTAGTAGGCGTGCCAGGTGCCTGGGCTCCGGCTGGATCTGCTGGCGGTGCCTCGGCGGCAGCTCGCACAGGTGCTCTGGCTGGACCACGTCCGCGTCCTCGACCTCTACCCCGGCCCCGGCCTCTAACGACTGCAGTAGGGGGCGCGGGTGCCTAATCATCCCGAGTAGCGCGTGTCCTCACCATCTGTGAGAGAATAGAAGACAGAAGTTTAGAACTTGTGATGTCAAAATATCGCACGACAAGGAAATCAAATGATGTGGAAATTTTCCTAGTAGTTACATAGTCTCTCATAGATAAGTACAGACGTCTCCGTACCGATCAGCGAGACTCAAATAAACCGGCCTATGCCCCATGACTCCTATGAACCTAGAGCTCTGATACCAACTTGTCACGACCCAAGTTCGCCCTTCGTGAACATGTCGTAATGGCACCTAGTCCCTACGATTAGGTAAGCCTAAAATGCGGAAATAATATAACTTGCGGAACAATAAATTAAAATAAGAAAAAAAATAGAAGTAAAACTGTATATAGGTACCACCTGGCATATACAACACAAACGCGGAAGTCTACAATATCACCCCAAAACCCGGAAACTCACGGGAAAACACAAGCTAATAAAAATGTAATACACTGCTCTAAACCCCAGAATTTGTCTAAGCAAAAGTATGAAAGAAGTCTAAACGCTACAAGATAGAGTAAGAAGGAGACTCTTCGGTCTGCGGACGCTGCAGATGTACCTCAAAGTCTCCGTAGCTCTCCCTGCCTCAAGGATAGTGTGCTTGAGTGGAGGTACCTAGATCTGCACATGAAAAACATGCGCAGAAAGGGCATGAGTACACCACAGCGGTACTCAGTAAGTGCCAAGCCTAACCTCGGTTGGGTAGTGACGAGGAAGGTCAGGGCCCTACTGAGGTTAAACAATATAATATGAATTAACAGTATGAAAACAGGCAGTAATAATGAGTACAACAATGGAATAAGACAGGCTAAACAAAGCAATAACAATTACACAAGGAACGGAGTAAACACGAAATATGTACAGCTCAATACCAATGGTAACAATGAGGATCTCCTAGGAAACCGTCCTGTAGTCCTTTTCTCAACTGTCCAGTGGATCTCCCGGGATACCGTCCCGTAGTCCAACTATCAATGTGCAAGGGGGATCTATCGAGAATCTAACCCGCAGTCCCAAAGTAAATATGCAGGGGGATCTATTGGGAATCGAACCCGCAGTCCCAAAGTAAATAGGCAGGAGGATCTATCGGGAATCTAACCCGCAGTCCCAAAGTAAACAAACAACGGGGAGCTACCGGAATCCCACATCCGTTGTCCCAATGTAAAATGCGCAACCACAACCAGAAGATATTTAGAAATGAAGAACAAAAATACAAACAACGGGTAAAACTAGCCTAACATGCTCCACGTAGTGCAGTTAAGGCAACTTAATCAAATAGGCAATTTAAATCAACCAACACAGTTTTCTAATCTGACACAGGTTATTATTGCAAGTAGGATAAGGCAATTCGAAAGAAACTCAGTCTCAATATCTTATGTAAAAACCGGGTTTTCAACAATTAGCTCAAGTACGCGCTCGTCACCTCACGTACAAGGCAATCAATTACCAAATATCATATCCTAAGGGGAAAAGGTCCCCCACACAAGGTTAGGCAAGCCACTTACCTCAAACCGGCTCCAAATTCAACTTGAAACCACACTTTTGCCACGAGTATCCGACTCCAAATGGCCCAAATCTATTCATTTCAATTACATCTCGTAAATAACATCTCAAGCAACTAATTCTACTATTTAATTTACAGCTAAGACGCAAATTTAGGTAAAATGACCAAAACGCCCCTCAGGCCAACGTGGTCAAAACCTGAGGTTCGACCCAAAATCCGGTTACCCATTCCCCCCCGAACCCAAATATATGATTTTTTTTGAAATCGGACCTCAAATTGAAGTCCAAATCCCCAATTTTAGAAAAAACCTAGGTTCTACCCAAAACCCCCAATTTCACCCATGAATTTCATTGATTTTAAGTGGAAAACATGTTAAATGATGTAAATGATTGAAGGAATTAAGTAAAAGTCGACTTACAATTGATTTGGAAGAAGCTTTGTCCTTGAAAAATCGCCTATGGGGTTTGGGTCTTGAAAGGATGGTGAAAAATGGTGGAAAATAAACTAAGTATAAAAATTGCTGGGTCTCTGATATCGCAATTGCAAACAGGGGTTCGCAATTGTGAACCCCGACCAAATATGGTAATTGGAAAGCTGCGTTCGCATTTGCGGACCCTCACTATTCTGCCAGATTTCGCATTTGTGAACATAATGTTCGCATTTGCAATCAGCCTAGTTTCGCTTTTGCGAGGAATTGGATCACATTTGCGATCATTTGCCCAGTCCCAAGGCTTCGCAATTGCGATGCAGAGTTCGCATTTGCGAGATCGCAATTGCGAGGCTCATCTTCTTAAATGCGAAGATCACAGAAGGAATTATACCAGATTTTTACAAGTTCAAAAATGCAATCCGACACCTATCCAAAACTCACCTGATCCCTCGGGGCTCCAAACCAAATATGCACACAACCTCAAAAACATCCTACGGACTTATCCGTGCGATCAAATCGTCAAAATAACATCATAAACGTCGAATCAAGCCTCAAAACTCATGATTTCTTCCAATTTCCTCATAAAATATCAAATTTCCATTTTAAGTTTGAAACACGTCAAACGACGTCCGTTTTCAACCAAACTTTACAGAAAGCGCTTAAACCATATATATGACTTGTACCGGGCGCCGGAACCAAAATACGGGCCCGATACCATAGTCTTTTAATCATATTTCATTTCCAATTTCCTTAATTATTTCCAGAAAACAATTTCACACAAAAATTCATTTCTCGGGCATGGGACCTCGGAATTCGATTCCGGGCATACGTCCAAGTCCCATATTTTCCTACGGACCCTCCGGGACCGTCAAATCACGGGTCCGGGTCCGTTTACCCAAAATGTTGACCGAAGTCAAATTTATTCAATTTAATATCAAAATGTAGCATTTTTCTCACAGAATTCATATTTAAGCTTTCCGGCTACGCGCTTGGACTGCGCACGCAAATCGAGGCAACCCAAGATGTGGTTTTCAAGGCCTCGAAAGTACAGGATGGTAAGAAAACAAGTGATGACCCCTTTGGGTCGTCACACTAGCAGAGAATTCTGGATGTTGGAATTGGGCTCTAAGGCCTATTTGACTAAACAAAACAGGAATCTTCAGATTTGCTCGAGCAAATGTGCTCAACTGAGTTGTGGTAGCATGGGTAGATGCATGAGGTGTTAAACAGATATTTCAGATAACTCCAGAGCAGTCCTTAGCACGTTCGAGAATGAACGTATGTTTAAGTGGGAGAGAATGTAACGACCCGACCAATCGTTTTGACCTCTAGCTCCGTTCGGTGGTTTAAGGCCATGGGCAGCTTCACTTCGGGTATTATGACTTGTACGCGTGGTCGAAATTGAATTTCGAGAAGTTAGGAGTTGATTAGGAGAGTGAATTCTCATTTCGGAAGCTTTAAAATAGAAGAATTAGCTAAGGTTGGATTCTTGAGTAAACGACCTCGAAATCATGATTTGAAGGTTCCAACATGTTCGTATGATCATTTAGGACTTGGGCGAATGTTCTGATCGGGATTAGGATCACCCGGGAGTGTTTCGGCACCTATTGTGGAAGTTTGCATTTTGGAAGAATTTCATAAATTTGGGTGAAGTGCATTTCAATGGTACCGATTTCTGTTTGGGATTCCGAGTCTGGGAATAGCTCAGTATGGTGATTCTGGTGTTAGGAGCACATCCGGAAGTAGATTCGGAGGTCCGTATGTCATTTTGGGATCATTTGGCGAATGTTAGAAATTTTAATGTTTTTGAGGAGTTTGTCCAGAAGTGGACTTTTTTATATCAGGGTCGGCACCGATTCCAAAAGTTGGAGTAGTTCCGAAATGTCGAATGTGACTTGTGTGCAAAATTTTAGGTCAATCAGACGTGATTCGATAGGTTTTAGCATCGAATGTAGAAGTATGAAGTTTTAACGTTGTTTGATGTGATTTGAAGGCTCGACTAAGTTCGTAATGTATTCTGGGACATGCTGGTATATTTGGTTAAGGTTCCGGGTGCCTCCAGTGGGTCCCGGATGGTTAACGGAGCAAGTTTTAGACTAAGGGGTATTGAAGGGCCTGAGTTCTTGTGCAATCGCACCTGCGTAAAAAGGGCCGCAGGTGCGACGCCGCAAAGCAGCCAAATAAGCGCAGAAGCAGAGGATGGACAAAAGTCTTGGGCCGTAGAAGCGGGCGCATATGCGCAAGTGCGCAAGCTTAGAAGCGCACCAGGACCGCAGAAGCGGAAGCGCAGATGTGCTACATGGGGCGCAGGTGCAAGAACCGTTCATCGACCTAGAGCTGCACCTACGATAGAATAACCGCAGGTGCGGAGCCGTAGAAGCAACTTCTGGACTGTAACAACCCGATCGGTTGTTTCGAGCAATTGCACTTTTCTCGGTTGTTTTAGGGTATGAGTAGCTCTGTATGATGTATTATGGCTTATGTGAATCGTCGATTTTTGTTTTCAGGTTATCCGGAATTGATTTGGGAGAATGGTCTCAATTAGAAGCTTTAAATTTGAAAGGTTTGACCAAGTTTTGACTTTTTAGTATTTGAACTCGGATTGAATTTCTAATGGTTCCGTTAGCTTTGTTGGGTGATTTTGGACTTAGGAGCGCATCCCGATCGTGATTTGGAAGTCCGTAGTGGAATTTGGCTTGAAATGGCGGAAGTTGAAATTTTGGGAAGATTGACCGGGAGTGGACTTTTCGATATCGGGGTCGGATTCCAATTTCGGAAGTTGGAGCAGGTTTGTAATGTCAAATTTGACTTGTGTGCAAAATTCGAGGTCAATCGGACGTGATTTGACAGGTTTCGGCATCGGTTGTGGAAGTTTGAAGTTTCAAAGTACATAAAGTTTGCTTGGAGGTGTAATTCATCGTTTCGATGTTGTTTTCCGTGATTTGAGGCCTCGAGTAGGTCCGGGTATGTTTTGAGACTTGTTGGTAGGTTTGGACGTGGTCCCGAGGGGCCCGGGCGTGTTTCGGAGTGATTTCGGTCTATTTTTCCTTCATATTGCACTGTTGTGTTCTACTTTGTTCTGGTGTCGCATTTATTCATCGCGATTGCTGACCTAGTGGCACGGCCGTGTAAGGGAAAAGGGGAGCAGGATAATTCTTCTTCTTCGGGTTCGCAAGTCATAGTCCGCGTTTGCATATGTGGTGGCAGTTAAACATCGCGTTTGCGAAGTGGAGAACGTGTTCGCATTGTGTTTAGGTCTGAGCTGAGGCAGTGATGGTTATCTCTTCGCGTTCGCGAGGTTGGTTCCATGAACACGTAGTTCAGTCAGCTCCGCATAATGCGATCGCGAGAGGACTTATGCGATCGCGTAGGGAATTATTCAGGAGCGTTGTTTTTCTTCTTCGCGATTGCAATGGTACTTCCGCAATCGCGATGCATTAAGTTTCCCGGTGATTATAAAGTACTCTATTTCGAGTGTTTCGGCCATTTTTGCATTTTTGGAGCTCGGATTGAGGCGATTCTTGAAGCAATTTTCACCATATAAATTGTGATAAGTGTTCTCTACTCGGTCTTGGTTATATTACATGAATCTATCTTCGATTTTAGCTTTTGGTTGATGAATTGGAAGAGGAAATTGGGGGTTTTTGGCCTAAAGTTTTATAATATGAATTTTTGAGTATTGAACACCGAACTGGAGTCGGATTTGAGTGAAACTAGTATGGTTGGACTCGTAATTGAATGGGCTTTTTAGTTTTGTGATTTTTTTTTCGGATTTCAAGAAGTGGGCCCGGGGGCCGGGTTTGAGTGAATTTTGCGATTTGTGTCCAGTTAAGTATCTTTTCTTGTGAAATTGGTTCCTTGCCCTATATTGATTGCATTGTATTGCTTTTGGCTAGATTTGGGACGTTTGGAGGCCGATTCGAGGGGCAAGAGAATCGCGGAGTATAGATTTGATCGGTTTGAGGTAAGTAACGATTGTAAATCTAGTCATGAGGGTATGAAACCCCGAATTTTGTGTCATGTGACTATTTTGAGGTGGCGCACATGCTAGGTGATAGGCGTGTGGGCATGAACTATTCGGGATTGTGACTTGGTCCGTCCCGTATCTACTGTAAAGTTGAATATTTTGTTGAAACTACATGCTTCTTGCGTATTTTAGAAAGAATTTCTGTAAATCAGGCTGGATGCCATGTTTAGGCCTTATGCCTGTGTTGTTTGGACCCCTAAAGGTCTTTTATTGCTATCCTCTCGTTATTTTCGGTTGGAAATCTATACTCAGTTATGTTTATACTTATTTACTGCATAACTCAGTATCTATTACTCCGTTTTGATGCATAATGTAAATGTTGTTTGTGCTGAATACCTTATTTTTTTGAGAGCCTGGGAGGCTGGAGAGGTTATGAATGAGTGAGGCCGAGGGCCTGATTTGTCAGGATATTTATGGGATCCGGCTGCACGCCGCAACATGTTTTACTGATTCATGACTGAGTGAGGCAGAGGGCCTGATTGATTTATGCCATGATTGCCTTGTTATAGCGCTTGGGCTGAAGGAGCCCCTCTAGAGTCTCCACACCCCTAGTGAGCGCAGGTACCTACTAAGTGCGAGTGCCGAGTGCCGAGTGCTGAGTGGCTGTGAGGCATGAGTGATGGTGAGGTTTGCCCGATGGGCTGTATGTGAGTAATTGTGAGGTTTGCCCGAGAGGCTGTATATGAGTGATGGTGAGGTTTGCCCGAGGGGCTGTATACTAGATATGTTTGCCTGAGGGGCTGTTTAGGATTTCATCATTTTGCTCACTTTTGCATTGAACCTTTGTTCGAAAATTGTTGGAAAATGTTTTCAAATGATTTTACTAGAACTGGATTTAAACAAGCTGATTTGATTCAAACCATGGTTTTAAAAGCGTGCCGTATTTTACTAAGTTTCTGTGATATGAACTTTATTTGCTTTACTGGTCGTCACTACTTCTCAGCCTTTATTTACTGTTGTTACTTACTGAGTTGGCGTACTCACATTACTCGCTGCACCTTTGTGCAGATCCAGGCATTTCTGGACAAGGTAGCGGGTGTTGTTTTATTTAGTTGCAGATCCATCGAAGTTAGCAAGGTAGCTGCCCGGCGATTGCAGCCCTGCTTTCCTCCTTCCTTATCTTCCCTTAGTTGTACTTGATTTAATCCCTGACTATTTTAGTTTTGATATTTACAGACAGTTGTAGTAGTTGCTCATGACTGGTGACACCCGGATGTCGGGCTTTCTTTTCCGCACTTTTGTTTTGATTAGAACTCCTTATGAAGGTTTTATATTAAATAGTTTTGAAACTATCTTTGAAATGAAAAATATCGGTTCGTTTTGGTAATGTGTCGGCTTGCCTAGTACCACGATAGGCGCCATCACTACAGGGTTAGTTTGGGTCGTGACAAGTTGGTATCAGAGCCTAGGTTACATAGGTCTCGCGAGTCATGAGCGGGTTTCGTAGAGTCTTGCGGATCGGTACGGAGACGTCTGTACTTATCTTCGAGAGGCTGCAGAACCTTTAGGAAATTCCACATTCTTGAATCCTTATCGTGCGGCATTGATTCAGCTTGAAGCGTAACTTTTTGAATTCCTTCCACGCATTTGTGTGCATATATGAGCGCTCAGTATGAGCTCTGCATCGACGGCTTGTGATTCCCTAGATGAGGTGCGAGATGTGATTTCTGTTTGTTGATATTGGGACAGCCTGGAGGACTTGAGGCCGACTTTTGATAGTAGCTTGAGCACTGAGGTGTTGATTGTGTGAGCATGTGCTTTTGGATTTATATGTCCGATAGTGTCCCTATTAGTGGAATTGATGGATGGATGGCTACATGAGGAGTATGATATTACTCTGAGATGTGTTCATATGATTTGAATGTGACGAGAAGGGTCTGCTTGAGGTGTAGAAAGAACTAGTTGGTGCTTGATTTCCATCTTGATTTGATGTATAGCCCCGAGTTATGGGTGTGTTGAATGATCTTTTCATGTCGTTTAGCTGGGGAGTGAAGTAGATTTCATGTCGTGATATGAGTTCAGACTCAGGAAGATTAAGTGATTGTGTGATGTTTATGGCGATGGAAAGGTATAAAGAGATGTTAGTTTGAGGCGAAGCAGGTGGGTTATCTCCTGCGGGGTGTCCTGAGGGTGTGTGATCCGTATGTTGTTTTGTAGCGAGTCCTTTTTTACCAGTAAATTATATGTGCTACAGTTTGAGTTTGGATCGCTTATGAGAGTTAGCTTGACTGTTACGAGGGTGAATGCGAGATTAGCAAATGATTTGAGGTATTAGATGGGTTGTGTTGATGAGCTTATGATGGATTTAGTTGAATCTCACTATGGCATTATGGCAGTAATAGAGTATGGGCATTGTGAGTTATTGTGTGTTTCTATGGCTTTGAGCCAAGTGGGGGAGTCCGCTATTAATTAGTTGATTGCACGGTTACGTGTTGTATTGGTTTCAGTTTGAGGCATACTGGTGAATCAGTTGTGTCTTACAAAGGTTGAGATCGAGGATGACTCGATTAAAGGAAATTTTGGATAAGGGTTGTGTTATGCTTTATGGGTATATGAGAAACATTTGATGATTTAGTTGTGGTTGTGAGGAATGTAACGTGTACGGAGTAGGAAATCGCTCGACTGTTTAGAAGAATGGGTTACTTCCTTAGGTGTTGATGTACTAATAAGGCACAGGTCGTTCGGTTCGTTTCATCAGTTTAATTGAGACCTGAGTAAAGTGGATGACACTCAAGAATGGTTCTAATGGATTCAATATTTATATGTAACAATTGGTGATCTTCGGGATATGTATTTGGCTAGAAACTGAGGTTTACATTTGATGGTGTCAAGACTTGTGGCATTTCTATGTCATTATGGATTCTACATATCAGTATCAGGAAGGTGAAGGTAATGGCTTTAGATTCGCAGGAACTCTCTTCAGGGTAAGTATTTTGAATGTGGTACTTTAGGGGATATTAAAGAGAGTATTCAACGGCTTATGAGCCTTAGGGCAGTGTGGTTTATGCTTGGGTATCGTGTGGTGAGTCTGGGTTAAGGATTGTGGTATTATGGCGAGGAGGATGTCACACCTCCTTTTTTCACCCCGAAAGGGGTATAAGGGAGTTTTTCCAATTAAAGTGACAATAATCGAAACAGTATTATTTATTCAAATTCAATGTCGCCACTTGGGATAATTTATGGTGTCCCAAGTCACCAGTTTAAAATCCCGAATCGAGGATGTTTGACTCTGTTTATGGTCTGCGAACACAGAAATCCGGATAAGGAATTTTGTTAACCCAGGAGAAGGTGTTAGGCATTTTCGGGTTCCGTGGGTTTAGCACGGTCCCTTTGATCATACTTGGCTTAATCAAATTGACTAATTACTTATTTTACAACCTATGTGCATCTGCCATTTTAAATTAAGAAATTATCTTAAAACATGTCACGCATACATGTACACATTTGTTTGGCGCGTCAAAAATCATGTCACGAATGTGTCCACAATTAATAATGCTTGTTATTATTAAGAAGGTTTAGTCGAAGTTGCACGAACGCATACTCCGATTTTGTTTTTAAAATCGTAATTATGTCACGAGAACGTGTCCACAATCACGACGATATATTAAACGTGCCTAAAGTAAGCTACGAAGATTCATTTTTAATAGCTAAGTTATAATATATGTGAGGGCCATAGGTGATCTAATTATGGATGGCACACCTCAATCTATTTTTAAGAATTATACTTAATTAGGCCTAAGGATGTTCTTATTTACAAATGGTTTGAACTTAATATATAACTATTAGTTATAAAAAAAAAATTGGTGTGCGTGTGCTAGGCCTTTAATTATTTAACCAGATCCTGGTTTGAGCTTAAACTCAAAACTGTAAACTGGGCTCAAAATCGAGCCCAGAAGTGAAGCCAGGCAGACGGTCAATTATTTTCAAGTGGGCCAACAGATCCAGGCCCAGTTCTGCACTACCATGCTTTGAGTACTAAGGCCCACATTTATTATACTAGACAGGAGGATTTAATGAATTAGATGCTGAATATGATAATGCTCGATGCTAAGCCCATAACAAGAAATGAAAAACAAACAAAGCGCCCGGGTCGAAATTGAACTAAGCTGTCTCATCTGGGCCACCGTCTGGCCCAATAGTCTTACCAAAACTCCACATTGAAATCCTTTTCTTATTAAATTAATAAAAAACAAAAAAAAATAAGCTAAGGCCGAAGACTATTGGGCTCCAAATTGAGCCCAAAACAAATAAAGACCAAATCTGGTCGTGGGCTGCCTTACTTGGGTCAAAGTCAGGCCCAGCAGTCCCTACAAAAATCTTCAGCACTAAGGCCTTCTGAAACTTAGCCTCTCCAACTAACAACATAGCAATTTTAAGCACCAAAGTACATGGTTACTCAGATTATAAAATTAACCTTAATGACCTGCTTTTGATGATGACAGTAAGAACATGGCTTTTCTTTAAAATATTTATCGAATATACCAGCTTACATCTGCAAATTACTCTAACCAAACACATATTGTATACTAATATGAACTCATCATGTACTAATCTTTCCCTAAATAACATTAAACTTAAAATGACTTCAGCTTAGGGTTTCCATTCAAACACATATAAACAACATACGATTAACAGTTCCCAAATATTACAACTCCTAAGTATAGCAAAACTATTCAGATCCCCATGAAACAACTAAACAATTAAATCTTTCAAGCTTAACAATGTGACTAAATTATAAACTAAAACATCATTTCTAAGAAAACCTAAACAGATGGCAAGAAAGCTACAAACAGAAGAAGGAAACAAAGAAGACATTAAACCGAATAAATTCTGGAATATTCAACTTCAAACCAAGCATATTGTTCTTCACTTTTGCATTTCAAAGCTCATGAGGAATACCTGAATACAGCAAATAGAAGAAAAGAACCCTGAAGTCGGCAAAAATGAAAGCAAATAGAAATCCAGCAGCAACAATGCAGCTTCCACAATTAAATTGTGCTTCAGCCCTTTTAGAATCCGAAAATTTCAAAGAACTTCTTCTAGTTTTTCTTGTGAAAATCAGAAAAAATTTTAGCTAAACAATGCAGAACTTTTTAGGGTCTTTTTCTAGGGTCAAAAATCTCTCTTTTTAGGAGTGAAAGAAAGGGTCTATATATAGCCCTTAAGAGTGTCATGTGCTGTAGAAACAGAATGGGAATTATTCCCTCACACAACATCTTTTTTTAACAGAAATGGGACAGCTGTCGACCTCTAATTGGTTTTACCATTTTGTGCTGGCCAAATAGGGCCAGCTGCCCCAAATTCTATAAACTTTTATCCGAAAATCCAATTTCATGCCCTTCCCATGACCCCTTAAGTTTTTTATTTGTTCAATTAACCCTACAAACTCTAAATGACTTACGGACTATGACTAACAGAAATAACAAGCAAAATATCAATAAATAAATCAAAAGCAAAACCACAGGGCCAAAAATTTTGAACATCTGAAAACTTGACAATAAGCCTAAACCTCTAAAATGACCCAAATTCATAATAATCTCCAGATAAACATAAAATTAAACCAAACTAAAGATTTAAATTAATTAAATGATGCAGGCATACAAAACTATGATTCAAAAACAGCAAAAGATAATTGAAACCACAATAATAAACTAACCAATTTTGGAGCTAAACTAATTAAAACATCAGCTAAACCAAAATAGCAAACCCTAGCTGAGAAAATTGCCAACTAATGATTATGATGAAAATGCATAAATTAACCCTAAAACTACTGATTAATCTAAATCACTAAATGCAAGAATAAACAAATAATTCTGAACAAAAGAAAATAAGAAACCTAAAACATGCGGCTAAAAACAGAACAACAAACATGAAGAAGAATCAAAGAAAAGAAAGCGGAAAAGAAAAGAAATAGAAATAATGCAAGAGATTACCTACGCTAAATGAAAGAAATAAACTGGACTTGGTGGACTTTGCCGGAGCTTGAACAGATTCAGGCAGGTTTGAAAACAAATCAAACCCACATGAATCAATTGCTTTTTGTCAAAAGCAATTCACTCATGTAAGTTTGAGCCATTAAAACTTCCGGAATCAACTCAGTTTAGACTTTTAGGTTTTTTCAGATTTTTCGATCTTAAATTGCTCGAATTTGAGAGGCTTTTTGGGCAAACCAGTGGGATATTAGGGGTGAGGGGAGTGAGGAGATGGCCTGGTGAAGTTTTGGGGTGATTTGGGTGAACTAAGGTTTTGGGGTTGAATTTCAGATTTGAAATTTGTGAATTTGGGTGGTTTTTTGGGGAAATTGTTTAGGGACCTAGAAAGAGGAGAGGACGAGGATAGCCTCGTAAAAATTTGGGGAGGTTTGGAGCACCGGAACCGGCGTGAGGTGATTTCCGGTGGGTGGTTGATGGCGGATGCGGCGGAGAGTCTTAGGGCGGCTAGGGTTTGCTAGGGAGTGAGGGAGACGAGGAAATGAACGGGTTTGAGAGGGGGGGGGGGTCCGTGTTAAGACAGTTACAAGGGTTTGGGTTAATCAGTTCCGAACTGTTGGATCACAAGGATCCAACGGCTGTGATCAGGGACGGGCAAAACGGGGTCGTTTGGTTTTAAAAGGGGGTCTGGACCGGGTGACTAAATTTGGGCCTGGATTTGGGACGGGTTTGGTGCGTAAAATCAGCCCAATTTCAAAGCTAAATTAAGCCCTTTTTCCAATTCCCTTTTTTCTTTTTGTTTTCTTTTTTTTTCACTTTTTCTTTAATGAAAAATCCTAAATTAAAATCCTAAATTATAAAATTAAGCTAATTATCTAATTATAATATTTATAACAATTACTTGATCCTAAATTAAAAGAGAAAAATCACTAATCGAAGAAAAAACAAAAATGTAAAAATGAGCCAATTTTTTGTGATTTTCAATTTAGTAAAGCAATTAATTAACTAATTAATCCTAAAAATGTGGAAACAAAATATAAATGCAATGCATGGTATTTTGGGTATTTTTTCATGATTTTAATAAAAGTAAACATGCACAGAAACGTAAACAATTAACAAAAAATTCCTACAAAATTCCTATAAAATTGCAAACAATTGGAAAAAAATCTATTTCTTTAATTAGTAGGAGTATTTCACATAGGGAAAAAATCATGTGCTCACAGCTGCCCCTCTTTGCTCGGAAACATGAAGAGTTTTCGGGCAAAGATAAAGTGAGCGGATACGAGCGATTTTTGCCCGTTTGGATACTCCGTGGGAAGCATTTTTGAAAGATCTGACCGAACCTTGCTTCCGAGGTTGCCTACATATCCTTGGCTATAAAGGAATCAGGTGAGTGAAGTTCTGAAAGTTTCGGTATCTGGGACTACCGTGAAGCTGTGATTTCACTGCTGCTGCTGCTGCTGCTACTGCTTGCTGAACTCCTTATTACACCGAGACAAAAATGAAAAGAAGCTAGGCTAAACCATGATCTATGAGTTACAAGAATCCTATCTACATATCTTCAAACTTGATCTTGAAACATACGCAGTTCTGTCGTGCATCTTCAACTGTTGACTCGCACTCTCGAGGCGAGCTTCTTTTGTTGCTGACTCGAATTGAATTCTGAAATGAATTCCCTTGTTTTCCAGGTGGGCGCCTGATGCTGAATAATTTGAAATGGATTCCCTTGTTTTCCAGGTGGGCGCCTGATTGCTAATACTTTAAATGAATTCCTTTGTTTCTCCAAGTGGGCGCCGGATTGCCAAAACTTGAACTGTATTCCCTAGTTTTCCAGGTGGGCGCCTGATTGCCGAAACTTGAATTGTATTCCTTTGTTCTCCAGGTGGGCGCCTGATTGCCGAAACTTGAACTGTATTCCCTTGTTCTCCAGGTGGGCGCCTGATTGCCAAAACTTGAACTGTATTCCCTTAATCTCCAGGTGGGCGCCTGATTGCCGAAACTTGAATTGTATTCCCTTATTTTCCAGGTGGGCGCCTGATTGCCAAAACTTGAACTGTATTCCCTTGTTCTCCAGGTGGGCGCCTGATTGCCAAAACTTGAACTATATTCCCTTGTTCTCCAGGTGGGCGCCTGATTGGCGAAACATGAATTGTATTCCCTTGTTCTCCAGCTGGGCGCCGAATTGCCGAACTTGAACTGCATTCCCTTGTTCTCCAGATGGGCGCCTGATTGCCAAAACTTGAATTGTAATCCCTTGTTCTCCAGGTGGGCGCCTGATTACCGAGACTTTAACTGCATTCCCTTGTTTCTCCAGGTGGGTGCCTGATTGCCGAAACTTGAATTGTCTTTCCTTATTCTCCAGGTGGGCACCTGATTGTCGAAACTTGAACTGTATTCCCTTGTTTTCCAGGTGGGCGCCTGATTTCCAATACTTGAACTGTATTCCCTTGTCCTCCATGTGGGCGCCTGATTGCCGAAACTTGAACTGTCTTCCCTTGTTCTCCAGGTGGGCGCCTGATTGCCGAGATATAAACTGTATTCCCTTGTTTCTCCAGATGGGCGCCTGATTGCGGAAACTTGAACTGTCTTCCCCTGTTCTCCATGTGGGTGCCTGAATGCCGAAACTTGAACTGTATTCCCTTGTTTTCCAGGTGGGCGCCTGATTGCCGAAACTTGAACTGTATTCTCTTGTTCTCCAGGTGGGCGCCTGATTGCCGAAACTTGAATTGTCTTCCCTTGTTCTCCAGGTGGGCGCCTGATTGCCGAGACTTGAAATGTATTCCCTTATTTCTCCAGGTGGGCGCCTGATTGCCGAAACTTGAACTGTATTCCCTTGATTTCTAGATGGGCGCCTGCCATTACAACAAAACCAACAAAACAAAAGAAACTTTTCTGCCCCAGTTTAGTACTGGGAACATCTGTGAGTGTTAATCGAATCATGTTACCCAAAATAGCTCTAAGAATTTAAAAGTTAAATCCCATTATCCAGGAGGGCCCTGAAAATTTAAAAGTAAATCTCATCTGAATAGTGAAAAATTTTAAAGCTAAATTATATTTCCTAAAGGTAGAACTCACGCTAAATCTTGTTGTCTATGAAGGTCTTGAAATTTAACAAGGTCCCATTATCCAGGAGGGTCCTGACAATTTTAAATTAAATCCCATTATCCAGGAGGGTCCTGAAGATTGACGGTCGAACCTGTCTGGCGCATGCTTTCCTTACGGAGTGTCCCTTCGGAACAAACGAGATTTCCTGCCCCTGTTTCAATCAAAGAAAATTTTATCAGTTTGAAAATGCGGTAGTTAGTTTGCGGCCTTGTTGCTAAAAGTGGCCTTTCCACTGCCATGCTTTGTTCTGGTTAGCTGCCTCCGACTGGCAAAGAATTGTTTGTCCTTCCGATTGAACCTCAACCACAAGACCCTGAATGACCCGAGTGCCCTACACTCAACCTGTTGTTTTACATTTTTGTCTTTCCAATTTGAACCTCTGTATTTTTCCCCAAAATTCACGAAGCCACTCGACCACTTGAAATTCCACTAACACCTTATTTTCCATTTTGTATCATGCTATTTCCGGTATGCTTTGGCCGCACTTTGCTTTGTTCAATTTGGTAATTTGTAATAAGCTTTGAAATCCTTTCTTACATATTAAACAAGGCTAACATTGGAAAAGCGTTAGAGAAGTAAACCCAAAAGAAAATGAAATGCAATGACTTCGAGAGTTAGGAATAAAGAAGAAAATTCGAAACAGGATGACTGTTTGAGGAAGAAAAGGAAAGAGACTTATCTGAGTGAGGCAGCTGGCATCAATGATCATGACATGTATTTCGAATTAAGCAGCCTAGTCCATTCAGTCAATCACCTTTCAGTCTTCATACTTTATGCCCGGAGTCCCCATGATCCAATTTCTCTGCAAAGTCACTAACCTTATTCGGCTCGTGGCGCCTTAAAAGGTTTTCACCAACAAACCTCTCTCATTTGTTCATCTCTCAACTCACCGTCGTCTTACGGTGCCCGTGAGGGTTTTCACCAATAAGACTATATCATTTTAGTTTTCTCTCAACTTTCCATCACCTTACGGTGCCTGTGAGGGTTTTCACCAAATAAACTCTCTCATTTATTCATTTTTCCTTGTGTAGAACGGAGTGTTGCCCCTGATGTGAATCATACCTCTAACTTGCTTGACTTGGCATCCTTCATAGATTGATCGGAAGGTCTTTCTTTGGACCGTAATGTGGGCTTTTGGATAGGGTTAGAAAGAAAGGATATCATAAAGGCTCAAAACAACTTGAATGGGTCAGAATTATAACTTTTGGAATCAGATCTTCTACAAAACCGCAACTTCTGCCCCGGTTTCCTTGCCTGGGGAATTTTGCATTTTATTTTGATGGGATCGGCCATGAGGCTGCCTACGTATCCTCAGAAGGAATCAGGTCGAACGTAGTTCATGACATAGGAATTGCTTTGTTTTTTTGTACTTTTCTCTTTTTTTTTTTTTTCTTCTCTTTCTTTTGCTTTACTTACTTTTTTTCAATTTCTTTTTCTCTTTTCCTCTTCTCTTTTTCCTCTTTTCTCTTCTTTATTTATCTTTTGTATCTGCTATTCTGAACTTTGCTACTGATTCCAAAAGAGGGGTATGAAAAAAAAAATAAGGCTCAAAAGGGGTAACAAAGGATAAAGTGTTTAGATAGCAGAACAAAATGCCTTCGTCATTCCAATCTTCAAAGCATGCCAAATACAAACAACACAATTAAACAAACCGAGGAAATCATACATAATATCTTTTGACTGCATCGGAATTGATAGCCAGATCTACACATTTTCCTTCTATATCTGTTAAGTACAAAGCACCATTGGGCAACACTCTCGTTACAATGAACGACCCCTGCCAATTCGGGGCAAACTTGCCTTTAGCTTCAGCCTGATGTGGAAGGATGCATTTCAATACATGCTGACCCACTTCAAATTTCTGGGGACGCACCTTCTTGTTGTATGCTCTTGCCATTCTCTTCTGATACAATTGACCATGACACACTGCCGCCAGTCTTTTCTCGTCAATCGGACTTAATTGCTCCAAACGGGTTTTGACCCACTCATCGTCTTCAATTTCAGCTTCAGCAACAATCCGAAGGGATGGAATTTCAACTTCCGCTGGTATAACTGCTTCAGTCCCATATACCAACAAATAAGGAGTTGCACCCACTGAAGTGCGAACGGTAGTGCGATAACTCAACAAAGCAAAAGGCAAGTTTTCATGCCACTGCCTAGAAACTTGCACCATCTTTCGAAGTATCTTCTTTATGTTCTTATTGGCCGCCTCAACAGCTCCATTTGCCTAGGGGCGATATGGAGTGGAATTTTGGTGCATAATCTTGAACTGTTGGCATACCTCTTTCATCAAATGGCTGTTGAGATTCGCAGCATTATCTATAACGATTACCTTGGGGATTCCGAACCAGCAGATGAGATTGAATGATCAAAATTCACCACTGCTTTCTTGGTCACCGACTTGAAAGTTACAGCTTCGACCCACATTGCGAAATAATCAATGGCCACAAGAATAAACCTATGCTCGTTCGACGCTGCCGGCTCAATTGGTCTAATGACATCCATGCCCCAATTAACAAAGGGCCAAGGTGCGGATATTGTATACAATTCAGACGGCGGAGAATGGATCAAATCACCGTGTACCTAGCATTGATGACACTTGCGCACAAAGCTGATGCAATCTTGTTCCAGTGTGAGCCAATTATACCCTGCTTGAAGAATTTTCTTCGCCAAAACATACCCACTCATGTGTGGTCCGCAAACTCCGGCATGCACTTCGGCCATGATAGTTGTGGCTTGTTTAGCATCTATGTACCTTAGCAGTCCAAGATATGGAGTTTTTTTGTACAAAACTCCTCCACTTAAGAAAAATCCACTACCCAAACGTCGAATTGTTCTCTTTTGATCTCTTGTGGCCTGTACCGATATGCCCCTGACTTGACATACTCCATGATATCGTGGAACCAAGGTTCACCATCAAGTTCCTCTTCCACCATGTTACAATAAGCATGTTGATCACAGACTTGAATATGCAAAGGGTCAATATAAGCCTTATCTAGTTGATGTAAGCCAGAGTAGCCAAGGCGTCAGCAACCTCATTATGGATCCTAGGGATATGCCTGAACTCTACTGATCTGAATCGCTGACAAAGATCCTGGAGACATTGTCGATATGGTATGAGCTTCAAATCTCGAGTCTCCCATTCTCCCTGAATTTGGTGCACCAAAAGATCTGAATCTCCCAAAACCAGCACTTCCTGGAGTCCCATGTCCACAGCTAACCTTAAACCCAAAATGCACGCTTTTTACTCAGCCATGTTGTTGGTACAATAGAAACAGAGCTGGGATGTGACAAGGTAGTGGTGCCCCATTTCAGAAATGAGCACAGCTCCTATTCCAACACCTTTCATGTTAACGGCCCCATCAAATAAAAGTTTCCAACCGGGCATTTCATCATGCTCAGCCTTATCAATATGCATTACCTTTTCATTAGGAAAGTAAGTCTGCAAAGGCTCATATTCTTCATCCACCGGGTTCTCGGCCAAGTGATCGGCCAAAGCTTGGGCTTTCATCGCAGTCCGAGTCACATAGACGATGTCAAACTCTGTGAGCAAAATCTGCCACTTTGCAAGCCTTCCTATGGGCATAGGCTTCTAAAATATATACATTAGAGGATCCATGCAAGAGATGAGATAAGTAGTATAGGACGACAGATAATGCTTCAACTTTTGTGCCACCCAAGACAGGGCGCAACACGTCCTTTCAAGGAGAGTATACTTGACCTCATAAGAAGTGAATTTCTTGCTGAGATAATAAATAGCCTGCTCCTTCTTGCCGGTGATGTCATGTTGGCCTAACACACAGCCAAACGTATTATCCAGGACTGTCAAATAAAGAATTAAAGGCCTCCCGGGCTCCGGCAGGACTAGCACAGGTGGGTTTAACAAGTACCTCTTGATCTTGTCGAATGCCTCCTGACACTCATCAGTCCATTTGACCGAGGCATCCTTCTTGAGCAACTTAAAGATGGGCTCACAAGTTGTCTTGAGTTGAGCAATAAACCTGCTAATGTAGCTCAACCTCCCTAGCAGACTCATCACCTAAGTCTTGTTCTTTGGCGGTGGTAATTCCTGGATGGCCTTAATCTTCGACGGATCTAACTCGATACCCGGCCAACTGAATATGAACCTCAACAGCTTCCCTGATGGAACACCAAATGCACATTTTGCAGGGTTGAGCTTAAGATTGTACCTGCGGAGCCTCTGGAAAAACATTCTCAAATCCCCGACATGGTCTGAATGCTTCCTAGACTTTATGATCACATCATCTACGTACACCTAAATCTCCTTGTGTATCATGTCATGGAATATGGTGGTCATTGCTCTCATGTAAGTTGCCCCAGCATTTTTCAAACCAAATGGCATGACACGGTAGCAATATGTTCCCCAAGGCGTGATGAATGCCGTATTTTCCGCATCTTCCTCATCCATTAAGATCTGATGATATCCCGCATAGCAATCCACAAAAGACCCAATATCGTGCTTGGCACGGTTATCAATCAAAAATGTGGATATTTGGCAATGGGAAGTTATCCTTCGGACTTGCTTTGTTGAGAATACGGTAATCAACACATACTCTAGTCTTACCATCTTTCTTCGGCACAAACACAACATTACCTAACCAAGTGGGATACCGCGTGACTCGAATGACCTTTGCATCAAGCTGCTTTGTGACTTCCTCTTTGATCTTTACACTCATGTTAGTTTTGAACTTCCTTAATTTCTGCTTGATGGGAGGGAAAGCTGGATCAGTTGGCAATTTGTGGACTACCAAGTCGGTACTCAAACCAGACATGTCATCATACGACCATGCAAAAATATGTTTATATTCAAACAATTCTTTGATTATTTCTTCCCTGATTTGTGGTTCAAGACATACACTTATCTTGGTTTCTCTGACATTATCTGGATCTCCTAAATTGATTGCTTCAGTTTCATTCAAATTAGGCTTGGGTTTTTCTTCAAACTGATTTAGTTTTTTACTAATTTCCTCAAATGCCTCATCCTCATCGTATTCTATTTCATCATCACACTCTATTACTTGGATTATTATTTCAGAATTAGATTGGGTTTTAAGACTTGGCCGAAGATTCCTCATGCATGTCATGTCATTGAAACCAGCATAAAGGAACTGTACAAAGAAGAAAAGAAAACAAAAATAAAACTATCAGAAATAATGGAAAGGGGAAATTGCATTTCATTGAAAACAAAGGTTAGAAGGGTTTGTACATCAAAACAAGCGAAAAATAAAAATCTGGATTACAACCCTCGAATAACCCAGATAGAAAGGAAAACAAAGCATACTAGCAAAACTCCTTCCGAGTAGGGAGAGGAGTAGCCTTCCAATTGTTAAGCTTCACTTTCGGCCCGACGAACTACCATGTTCACCTCATCAAATAACCTCTGGAACCTTTCAATTAATTCTTCATCAACGTCAACCACATGATTTGGGACTGCTGACACTGGGCGCTTCACGGTCCGTGGTTTGACAAAGGATGTGGAGAGGCGTGGGATAGGTTTCGGGAGTGCCCATGCCTTCTTTTTCGATCTTTTAGCCCTTTTCACATCTTCCCCTGTGGGTTTGAATCTTAGACCAAACGTTCCCAAATTTTCAGGTAGAGACACTGGCTGCACGATACCATGTAAAGACGCGCCCAGACCTTTTGCATTGCACAAAACCATTCTTCAGCAATTGAGATGCCACCATGACAGACGCAGAGGCTAACTTCGGACCTGGAATACATTCCCCTTCTAGAACCTTCTGAACTGGCACTGTTTCAGAAACATGGTAGACCCAAGGCCCCTTATCATCTTCGGCCTCAATAAATAGGACGGAGGTATCATTGTAAGCACCCAGGCTCTCATCGCCATGCACGACGATCTCCTATCGGTCCCACTCGAACTTCACCATCTGGTGAAGGGAAGAAGGGACTGCTTTGGCAACATGTATCCAAGGCCTACCCAACAACAGATTGTAAGAAACGGCCCTATCTAGTACCTGAAATTCCATGGTAAATTCAACTGGTCCTATTGTTAGTTCGAGCACTATATCGCCAACAGAATCTTTTCCCCCTCTATCGAAACCTCGGACACATATACTGTTCTTGTGGATCCTTTCGGTATCAATGTTCAGCTTGTGTAGAGTGGAGAGCGGGCAGATATTTGCACTGGAACCGTTGTCAACTAGCACCTGTGTGACCAGAGAATCTTCGCATTTCACTGTGAGATAAAGAGCCCAATTATGTCCCGTACCTTCCAAAGGCAACTCATCATCTGAGAAGGTGATTCTGTTTGTCTCGAATATCTTGTTGGCAATCTTCTCCAAATGATTCACTGTAATCTTGTCGGGGACATGGGCTTCATTCAACATCTTCATGAGGGCCCGGCGGTGCTCATCCGAATGGATCAACAATGATAGCAGAGAAATCTGAGTAGGAGTCTTTCTCAACTGTTCCACGATAGAGTAATCTTGCACCTTTATTTTTATCATAAACTCCTCCGCCTCTTCTACAGTGACCGATTTCTTCACTAGAACTGGATTGTCTCTGGGTGTTTTAGCTTTCCTTAACTCTTTCGGGCAAAGCATCTCCCCGAACGAGTTAATCCCTGGGCCTCGCTAACTTCCTCTTTCACTTCCTTCCCCTTATAGGTCACCATTACCTGTTCATAGTCCCATGGGACAGCCTTGATGTTGACTATCGGCAGCTGGGTCACAGGTTTGATAATGATAGGGTCTGTGCGGGCACCCTCCACAATTATGACAGGCTTATTCGCCACCCCCGGCACGATCACCTTTGGCTTTTCTTGCTTTGCTTCAACATCACTTGGGGATCTCTTTACAACTACCACAGATAGCTTATCATTTGGCATGCTCAACTTGTCTGCTAATCCTTCAGCTATCGAAGAGGTTGCTTTTGTGACAACTGGGCCCTTGACTGTTTTAACCTCACTAGACCGGATCATCATGACGAATTGTGAAGGCTTCTTGGGCTCCCCATCCTTGTGTACTATCTCGATCATGTTCGTTTCATCATGGGCTGGCAATGGGTTCTGATTGATGTTGGGTGCTTCCGGAGTTTGGACCACAATTTGATTTTTGTCGATGAGCTCTTGGATGGCATTTTTCAAGTGCCAGCACTTCTCCGTATCGTGCCTCGGAGCACCAGAACAATATGCACAGCTGAGGGAGTAATCCAGATTCTTTGGAGGAGGGTTTGGCAATTTTAACTCAATTGGCCTTTACACATCCAACAGCCTCAATCTCTGGAATAGTCTGGTATAAGACTCCCCAAGCGGGGTGAAAGTTTTCTTCCGCTGCAGCCTTTCTTTTCGGTACTCAGCCCTGGGCTGGAATCCTGGACCGGTAGGGTTTCGGTATGTTTATGGAGGTGGGTAGGAATTTTATGGAGCTGGGTAGGTATTCTGTGGGGCTGGGGCATGCCATTATGGGTAAGAAGGAGGTTGAGTGTATGATTGGGCGTGGTGGACATGGTATTGAGGTGGCCTGACAGAGTACTGAGGGTCTGGTGATGGAAAGTAATGTTGAGGTGGATTGTTTGGGGTTTGGGTGTAGGTTCGGGGATGGGGTCGAGGCTGGGTGTAATGGTGTGGTGTACCCCTCGGACCATGCCACGATCCCGAGACAACCATTGTAACATCTTCTTTCTTCTTCTTTCCTATTACTCCTCCAGTACCATTCTGAATTGCTTGTGTAGTTGCTTTGATAATTGAGTAGCTCATGATCTTGCTCGATTTGAGCCCTTCTTCTACCATACCTCCCATCTTCACTACTTCGTTGAAAGACTTACCTATGGCCGATATCAGATGACCAAAGTAAGTAGGGTCCAAAGCCCGAAGAAAGTACTCTACCATTTCACTTTCTTCCATCGGAGGGTTGACTCGTGCTGCCTGTTCCCTCCAACGAAAACCATATTCCCTGAAACTCTCACCAGGCTTCTTCTCTATCTTAGTCAAAGACAAACGATCTGGAACAATTTCTACGCTGTATTGGAAATGTCACGCGAATGCTTGGGCCAAATCATCCCAGGTATACCATCTGCTGTGATCCTGACGAGTGTACCACTCCAATGCCGCGCCACTCAGACTCTGGCTAAAGTATGCCATTAACAGCTCATCTTTCCCACCGGCTCCTCTCATTTTGCTGCAAAATCCCCTTATGTGGGCCACGGGGTCTCTGTGCCCGTCATACAAGTCGAATTTGGGCATTTTGAATCCAACAGGTAACTGGACGTCTAGAAACAGACACATATCTTTGTAGGCTACACTCACTTGGGCTCCCAACCCCTGCATATTTCTAAGCGACTGTTCCAGGCTTCTCACCTTCCTAAACATCTCCTCTTATTCCGAGTTTTTGGGTAGTTTCTCAGTCTCGACGGGAAGGTCAAAACAGGGGGTGTATGAGTAGTGATCTGGGACTTTGAAGGTGGGCTCCGGGGCGTAATACTGGTTATCTTGGGCTTGGAGTGCCGGCTCACTGGACGATCGGTGGAGGGTGGCTGGTGGCGGTGCTACGAAGATAGGGGTAGCCAGTGAAGGAGGGTATGTGGTCGATTTTGCTAGTGGAGCTTGGACAGTTTGGGAAGAAGAGCTCGGATAGTGGTGATAAGGGTTGAAGCTTGGGGCATGTTGTGGGGATAGATCAATGACGGGGGGTTATTGAGACTGAGCTAGTGGCGGGATAAAAGCAGGGTTGGTGGGGTATGATGGTGGATGATGCCCTTTCATTCATGTCTGGTACATCTCAGCCATCTAGTGTTTCATCTTATGCAACTCTTCTTTCAAACCGGGCTCAGACTCCTCTACCTCCTTTGGCGGGTCAATAGCACTCGAGTCCAATTCTTTTCCATCCATGTTTGCCTTGTGCTTAGATCTGGTATTATACGGGTGACTTGCAAGAATACCGAACAAACTAACCACCTTCCTGTACTTGATGACAACAAGCAAACTTGTTAGCGATTAAGAGCTTAGCAGATAGGCAACACGTTGGGAATGCAATGCACCTAAACATTTAACCGTTTCTATTATACATTTGAACGGCTGCATGCTTCATCCCGGCCTTAATTAACTCTTTTCATTTTTCACTTTTCTTCTCTCTTTCCTTTTCATTCCTGCGTTTCTTTGCTTGGTTCTTGTTGCTCTTCTTTTATTCTTGCATTTTCTTTCCTCTCTTGTTTTTCCACTCTCATTTCTTACTCACTTGCTTTCCTCTCCTTCTATTTTAGGATTATGATCGAATTCTATGGGGATTGCCTACGTATCATGACCCCGCATGAATCAAATCATTACGTAGTTCGGGGGATAAATGTGAAATATAAGAAAGAAATATTTTGGGATTTTTCTTTAAAATATTTCATTAAAAATAAAATCTTTTTGGATTTTCTATTACAATGACTCCGACATACAGACTCTGAATAAGAAAACAGACTAGCCATTAAAAATAACTAACAGACTCAACTAATGAATTACAGACTGATATCAACAGAAAGTCAGGAGTACATAAGGGCTTCCACTGGTGCCCTGGGAGCCGGTGGAACATCATCCGGCCTTTGTGCGGGCCTTTGTGCAATATCCTGCTGAAGCCGGTCCAAGTCGGCCATTACCTGGCGGACGAATGTCATCACAGAAGCAAAAAATATCGACCTAGTCATGTCCTCACACTCGTGACACTTGACCACGACATCGTCGGCTATTTCTTTAACCCTCGCTCTGATGACGCCTTTCTCTTGAAGCAAACGCCCTATTTGGTGTGCGTGTGCTTCCAATACTTGGGTATCCGCATTGTTTTGATCCTGTAGCTGTTGCATGCTTTCCTCTAATTGGCTAATTAGCGCATAGCAATGCTCCTTTTTCTGCCTTGAAGTTCTTCGCTTGTTGGGCCATCTCATTTTCTAGGGTAGTCAGCTTCTTCTTTAGCACCGTGACCTCTTTGTCATATCTTTCCTTCAGCCGTTGAACAAACTTTGCCCGCCCTTCTACATTCTGTGCGAACCTTGCCCGGGTCTTAGCCAATTCCTCTTCGGCCTTTTCTAAGTCAACCCCGTAATCACACACTTTCCGCCTAAGACTGTTTATGAGCTTCTCATCTTCTCTGCTTCTGGCCGGATTTTCAGCGGCGACCTTCATTTTTCTGAATTTGAGCTCGTAGGGCTTCATTTTCCCAGAACAACTTCCTTCTTTCTCCTTTGGCTTCTTGAATTTGTAGGTCATTATTGAATTCAACGTTTCTCAATTTCTCTTCCAGAGTGTGAATGGTGGCTTGATACTTTTTCTCCTTCTACCCCTAGGCCAACCTTTCTCTGACTTTGTCATCAAAAGCCTGCACATGCGGTCTCTTTGCTGGTCTCTCGGGCTCTAATTCAGGCACTGGCTCATTACTTGCACAAGACTTTCTTTCAAACCACACTGCGTAATCCGGATCCACTTCCCCTTTTGCAACATCTGGTACCTGGGTGCCATTTTTCACATACCGGCAATCCTTCCAATCCTGCTGGACTAAAGCTTCGGGCAATGTGGCCTCTGGATAGAGCTCAGTGGCCTGGGTGGTTAGATCTTCATCTTCAGGCACCACCTGATATCTCCCTAACTGCCTTAAGACCCTCTATGGTGCGTATGGCTGGACACTCCTCAAACCCATCAACATCAAGTAACCCTTTCTAGCCATCATATGTATGATTTCTGTCACCGGGAGCCATCATATAGTCCACTCGACCTGACTTGCCTTTAGAGTTTTCAAATGGGAGATCCAGGCTTCAAACCCATCTGGAGCATTGTAGTCTTTCACCCTTTCCTCGTAGCTCTTAATGAAGTTATCTTTGCTTGAACCATAGACTCATGAATTTGGGGTGATGGCGGAGATGCTCGATCAACCACATTTGTATAAAAACATTACAGCCTTCAAAGAATTGAGCCCTGGATCTACACAAGCTCAATGCCAGGTGAATATCTGCCAGCACTAAAGGAGCAAGTGTGTGATCTTTCTTTGTGGTGAGGATTTTTGCAACTCTGGCCATGCGGGTATCTACCGTCCCTTCTGCATTTGGAAAGACTATGATTCCCAAGAACGCTATTATGAAAGCGAACCTACGATGAATTTGCCAAATATTCTTGTCTTGTTTGTTGTTCAATCCCTTTTCATGTGTTTCGAACCCGACTGAATGCCCAAATCTGGAATACATAAATTGAAAGTAACAGCATCCTTTGATCACTTGAGCCTTCTTCATTTGCTTGTTGATATTAAGAAGATCAACGAATTTGTGCATAGATGGGGCCCTTGGGAATATCTGCTGTTGTTTCCTCAAGTCCCGGCCAAAGTGAATGTATCCATCTATTTTTTCCAGTGTAGGGCTGAGCTCGAAATCCGAGAAACGAAAGACACTGTGCACAGGATCCCAAAAGGTTACTAAAGCTTTGATCAAATCTTCCCGTGGCTTGATTTCCAAAATGTCTGTAAGGGCATCCAGCTGCTCTTTCACCCAATCCTGGCCATCTTTATCCAAATCATACCACCACATACGCAACTACAACTGAGCCTGCTCTATGACCAGTAGTTTCGGGTTTTGGACAGTGTTCATCTTGGTACCTGTGAATGGTTAAGGTTAGTGTTGACTCTGGTAGACTTTTGCGGAAACAATTCTTGACTCCTAAAAGAATGAGTAAAACCCAAAAGAAAAATGACCCTTTCCCCTTCTACACGAAAGTGGTTGTTTTCGTAAATGTGGCCCCTTCACAATTCCAGGTAAATTTTGAGGCCGGGGGGAAGACACTTAGAAAATGACCCCTCACTGACAGACTTGTTCGTTCTCAACGAAAATAGCCCTTCGACAATTGAAAAATATTCTAAAGCAATCTCGGCGAGAACGGCTTAAGACATAGCTGAAGTTGGATCGGGTTATTCTTTGACTAGAGACCTATCTACACTTCATTTTATTTGGTTAATTTTGCAAAAAGAGGCTGAACCCTATGTAAGTTTCCTACGTATCCCACATCCGGTGAAAATCAGACCTGCGTAGTTCGGGTAGTTTTGACATAAATTTTAAAAAACCATGAGTGACTCGTTTTGGGAATGACTCTTTTTCTCTTTCTCTCTTCTCTTTTTTTTGTTTTTTTTAAATCCCTCTTTTTAAAAAAAATCAACAGAGTTTCGGGACATTTCAAATACCGGGATTTTCAGAATCGGGTTTATTTTCTTTCTACATCACTCTTGGTTTTTCCCCTGATTGTCTTTTCCTAGCCGGTCAGCATGCAGGCCGAAACAAATAAGTGTTCACATAGAACGTAAGATGCACCAGGATAGTCTGTTATTTTAGGTACACCTGTCCTAGACGGACCCAACCCCTGTGTTGAGTCCCCTAAGTCCGATGCACATGATGCAAACATACGTTCCTACTAGGGATCCGGCATGAAGTTATGTTATTCTAGGTTTAAACCTGGGGTTGTGTTCTATACTGGTCTTACCCGAGCGGACAGCTCGAGCCGAGCTGGGGGCAACGTACCGGGAGCATGAAAGTCTACCCGGCCTTGTTGCTGGCCCAAGCCTCGTTCTAATTGCTATGACTTCTAACAGAATGTGGGCCACGCGTATGTGTGCACCAAATTTTAGAAGGCTCAGAAGGGTGGCACAAGAAGGCATTTTAATAAAATTCAAGCAATATTAAAATGGCAAAATAAACAACAATTAGCACATTAGGTTCACGGAATACAACAATAAATAAAGCCAAGTAAAATAATATTAAAAGCTCGAATTCTTGAACCCTGAACCAAAGATTCTGGTTCTTGTTCCCCAGCAGAGTCAAAAGGGGTATAAAGGAGTTTTTCCAATTAAACTGACAATAATCGAAACGGGATTGTTTATTCTAATTCAGAGTCGCCACTTTGGATGATTTATGGTGTTCCAAGTCACCGGTTTAAAATCCCGAATCGAGGAAGTTTGACTCTATTTATGGTCTGCGAACACAGAAATCCGGATAAGGAATTCTGTTAACCCGGGAGAAGGTGTTAGGCATTCCCGGGTCCCGTGGGTTTAGCACGGTCGCTTTGATCATGCTTGGCTTAATCAAATTGTCTAATTACTAATTTAGAACCTATGTGCATCTACCGTTTTAAATTAAGAAATTATCTTAAAACAGGTCACGCATACGTGTACCCATTTGTTTGGCGCATCAAAAATCATGTCACGCGAACATGTCCATAATTAATAATGCTCGTTATTAATAAGAATGTTTACTCGAAGTTGCGCGAACACATACTCCTATTTTATTTTTAAAATCGTAATTATGTCACGCGAACGTGTCCACAATCAGGACGATACATTAAATGTGCCTAAAGCAAGCTACGAACATTTTTTAATATATAAGTTATAATATATGTGAGGGCCATAGGTGATATATTATGGATGGCACACCTCAATCTATTTTTAAGAATTATACTTAATTAGGCCTAAGGATGTTCTTATTTACAAATGGTTTGAACATAATATATAACTATTAGTTATAAAAAAAATTTGGTGTACGTGTGATGGGCCTTTAATTATTTAAGCAAATCTGGTTTGAGCTTAAACTCAAAACTGTTTGAAAGAAAACTGGGCTCAAAATCGAGCCCGGAAGTGAAGCCATGCAGACGGTCAATTATTTTCAAGTGGGCCAACAGATCCAGGCCCAGTTCTGCACTACCATGCTTTGAGTACTAAGGCCCACATTTATAATACTAGACAGGAGGTTTTAATGAATTAGAAGCTGAATATAATAATGCTCGATGCTAAGCCCATAACAAGAAATGAACAACAAACAAAGCGCCCAGGTCGAAATTGAACTAAGCTGTCTCATCTAGGCCACTGTCTGGACCAATAGTCTTATCAAAACTCCACATTGAAATCCCTTTCTTATTAAATTAACATAAAACTAAAAAAAAGAAAACAAGCTAAGGCCGAAGACTATTGGGCTCCAAATTGAGCGCAAAACAAAAGAAGACCAAATCTGGTCGTGGGCTGCCTTACTTGGGTCAAAGTCAGGCCCAACAGTCCCTAAAAAAATCTTCAGCATTAAGGCCTTCTGAAACTTAGCCTCTCCAACTAACAACATAGCAATTTTAAGCACCAAAGTACATAGCTACTCAGATTATAAAATTAACCTTAACTACTTGTTTGATGATTGTCACACCTCCTATTTTCCTACTACACCCGCAGAAGAGGGTATAATAAAGGGAGTTATTTCCAACTTGAAGTGACAATCGGAACGGGATTTATTATTAAATTTTCAGAATCGCCACTTGGGAGGTTAATGGTGTCCCAAGTCACCGGTTAAATCCCGACCCGAGGAGATTATGACTCTGTTATCAGTCCGCGAACCAGAAATCCAGGTAAGGAATTCTGTCAACCCGGGAGAAGGTGTTAGGCATTCCCGGATTCCGTGGTTCTAGCACGGTCGCTCAACTGTTGTGACTGATTTTATCTGATTTCAAAACATGTTCTAACTTATGTGCCTTTTATTAGTAAATCGCTTTTATTGTTGTTTTTAATAAGAATTGCAACGTCGTGAAAATGCGTCTTGAACCACGTCGCACCAGTGCACCCGTGGTTGTCAACACATTTTAACTTCGTTGAGATTCGGATTTGGGTCACATAAATGTGCACCCGCATTTAGGAAGGTAACTTACTAAAATCGCGTGCCTAAAGAGACTATCGCGTTATTATCTTTGGGGAAGGCCGTGAAATTCACTAAACAACCCATCCCGAAGTCTAGGTATTTTAGTATAAACATTTATCGAGGGCCCCGCAATTTTGCATTGTATTTGGCGAGGCTCGTCTCATTTATTATTTAAAGGCTAGTCCTGAAATAAGCTACGACTTTCCATTTATTTATCTCTAATAACACGAAAAAAGGTCCTAATTAGTCAATAGACATAAACGGACAAAATTCCCAATAGAAACAGGCGTTGGGCCTGATATTAGCCCAAATCGGACAAGCATATCAGGCTGCGTTGGGATGATCAGAAGATCGAATCCCTGGAGCTGGCGAACCACTGCTCTGCTCAAACCTTTGCCCACCGCAATTATTTCGATCTCTTATGAGACAATAAAGTAAGCAATGTATTCTTATTCAAGTTAACAGAATATTGATTACAAGTTACGAGCCTAAATTCATACTTTGTCCATATCTAATTATCAAACAACCAACACTGTATTCATATTCAACCAATTAACTCACTACTGACCTAGAATTGCCAACGCTTGCCTTAAAACAGTGTACTCAGGGAAACACAGGTTTTGACATTGAAAATTAGCCTGCTTATATTAACTATTGCATTACGAAGGGGTTATAGAAACAAGTTTAAACTACTTCTGCCTTTTAAACTTTAAACAGAAAAAATGCGAAACAAGTCTAACTACAGCTGATAGCTACAAATTAACAGTCCAAACATGTCATTAACCACTGAAAATAGACATTAGATTCTAACATGTGAATTGCTATAATCAGAATTAAAATTCATTGCACAGTCCAGATGTACAGTCCAGTTATACAGTCCAGGGTTTACATACATACAAATCGATTTGACACTATGCTGTGCGATTAAATCTAACACCTATTTAACTACCAATACACCACAATCCAGGTAGCATATTTCAGGATCAAAAGGTGAATATTTGTATTCCATTTCAAGCTTAAGGTTACAGCAGGGCAGATTCAAATGTGTACCTGGTAATTGCAAATAAGAAAAGGAAAAGATCAGCAGCACTGATAGTTCTCAACAGCAGCCCAAGAATAAGTTAAAACCCAGTAACAGCTCAGTCAACACAGCAAGTTCAAGAATAGGTTTGAAATTCCAGTAGTGAACCAAAACACAGCAACAATTTCAAGCACCAATGCAGTCCAAAACCAACTCGACTACTCAGACTCAGTTTACAGCAACTCAAATAAACCTTAACGACTCTTTTTGCAGCTACTTTCACATGTGGAACAGTACACTCGTAAACCAGCTTGTTTCTGATCCTAATGCTGATATTAGTATTATTCTGAAGGAATTTTATGCTTTCAGAAACTCTGTATCATGCCTTTTGGGAGGGGGTTTAGATGACTGCCCGTAAAACTTCTTCAACAAGGCAATGGGCATGCCTTTTATAGACAAAACTAAGGCTCTATCAGATTTTTCCTTTACACTTCTAGTCCTTCTTTTATTTTCAGTGTTTACCCTTTATTTTCTGACTTGTTACACAAGTAAATACACCTATTCTCTTGAAATCTATACTATAGTCCATCCTAGAAGGTTCTATGCCCCTTACGATTCCTATTCTACCCTTACTTTACTTCAACAATTACCAAATCTAATAAAACTACCCTTTTTCCATGCCCAAACTACCCTTAAAACTTCCTGAAATTACTTAAGTCTACCAAACCAGGGTCCGGGCCAAATGACCCAATTCAATGGGCCTGAATAGACCCAAAATGAATTCGGTGCTAGCCTACTGATTTCAGGAATTAACTCAAACAAGTCCAAATCCACAATTTGAAGAACTGACCAAAATTCTAAACAATAGGGAAAAGGGAACTAAAATTAACTAAGAGGAGAAACACCTAAAACTAACTGATTTTATTCAATAATGAACCTACGACTAATTTTGTTATTAACCTAACTAATGTGACATGAAAACAGTAGAAATAAGGATGAACACATAATAAAAAAAACACGTGAGATAGAATCAAAGAACAAAAAAAATAAAGAACAATTAAAACGAATGAACAAGGAAAAAAAATTCAAGGAGCAAAATTAATACCTAAAATTTGATGAAAAAATCCAGAAAATACCCCCTGAGCCTTTGACTTTTTTGATTTTTGGCCTACCACGATATTAATCGTGTGTTCTTAACAAGAACACACGAATAAAATCATGATAAACCCAAATCTTTAAACGGATCACACCTGAGACCCTTTTTGGGAATTAGGGTTTTTTTTGAATCAGAATTCGAAGGGTTCTGTTGGGATTTGAAGGGAATGAAGGAGGTATTTGGGGTGAGAGGAGGCTGGGGGATGTAGGGTGTAACTTTAGGCTTGAACAGAGGCGGCGCC
>NW_017670419.1:421323-434863 GCF_001879085.1 Nicotiana attenuata
AACTATTAATAAAATACCAATTTAAAGAAAACTAATAAAATTCAAAGCTAAAATTTAAACCAAGCAAAACAAATCATTTTTTTTTTTTTTGTGATTTTTGTATTTTTATAAAACCCTAATTTTCACTTAATCCTAAAATGTAGAAGTAAATCCTAAATGCAAATGCAACGTATTTTTTTTATATTTTTTTTTTCAAAATTAACATGCACAGACAAAATGCGAACAATTAACATAAAATGCCACAAAAATACACAATATTGTGAATACTGAAAGAAATTATTTTGTTTTGAAATTATGGGAGTAATTCATGTAGGGCAAAAATCACGTGCTCACAATAACAACCTCACAACCACTCGGTACTGTATATGGCTCACAAGGCCCAGGGAAGATCCATCCTGGAATATACAAACAACGCAGACCATCGGTCTCCAGTACCGAGGAACAGGCCAATCCAGCCTCATGGAGAAGATCCATCTCCAAATATAAGTACTTCGGACAAGATCCATGTCCAGGGAAGATCCATCCCTCAATATAACCAGCCGCTCCCACTGTGGGTGTGCAGACTCCGGAGGGGCTCATCTTATCACAAGCGCTATAACAAGCCAACGAAGGCATGTTCAATATCTCGCTGCAGCGTGCAGCCCGATCCCATACTGTCACTCAATACCAAGCTCTCGGCCTCACTCAGTCATCACTCTCCAGTCTCACACACATGGGCTCAAAATGTAACGATACTAGCCCGAACAATGATATGATGTGTCAAATAACAACAATCGAGACTGAGGCATGATATAATATGCATGAACAGGACTGAGTATAGAATATCAATGAAGGTAATGATATGACAGCAAGAAACGACCTCTCGGGTCTCAACAGTATTGGCGTGAAGCCTTAACATGATAATTATCATGATTTGCAGCTCATTAGCTTAATCACATAATTACAACACAGATATTAGCAAGAAAGAGTCACTAAGCGGTGCCATGGAATTACCCAGGCCGCAATTCTCACGGTGCACGCCCATCATTTAGCATTTGCGTCACCTAAATAGTAATCATAGAACACATAGTTCGGGGTTTCGAACCCTCAGAACCAAGTTTGGAAGCGTTACTTACCTCAAGCCAAGCCAAAACTCTAGCCTGCGATGCCCTTGCCTCTAGATTCGGCCTCCAAATGCCCCGAATTTAACCAAAATCAGAATCATAACATCAATATATGCTAAGGGAACAAAGCCCACGCGAAAATAATCAAATTACATCACAAATATCTAAATTGGTCGAACCCGACCCCCGGGTCCACGCCTCGGATTTTGATAAAAATCACATCACTAAAATCCTTATCCTCCCACGAATCTATACATACCAAGAACATCAAAATCGGACCTCAAATGGCCCCTCAAATCACCACTCAAATCTTTCCAAAACTCAAGCCGTAATCCTCCATTTTTAGGCTTTAAATCCCACTATTTTCATGATTAAACAATGGAAAAATCATCATAAACACAAATAATAAGGCCCAAGCAACTTACCTCATTGAAAATCCTTGATTCCTCTTGAAAATCACTGCCCAAAGCTCAAATCCCGGCCAAAAATGGTGAAGAATGACCATGATTCGCAAAGAAGCCTTTATATATACACTCTGCCCAGCACTTCCGCATCTGCGGTCCCCATTACGCATCTGCGGAGCCGCATCTGCGTAAAATCCTCCGCTTCTGCGGAATTTCATTAAAAGGGCATTTCCACTTCTGTGGTTGCCTGACCGCACCTGCGGTTATCGCAGATGCGAAGACCAAACCGCACCTGCAACCCATGTTGCGCACCTGCGCTACATAACCGCTTCTACGGACCTCACACCTGCGGTCCCCAATCTGCAGGTGCGGAAATAACAGGAACAGCAAAATCTGCAGCACAACTCAAATTCCAAACTTCCCGTCAACCACTCAAAACCATCCCGAGGCCCTCGGGATCTCAACCAAACATACCGACAACTCACGTAACATCATTCAAACTTTCTCCAACCTTTGGAACGCTCAAAACAACATCAAAACATCAAATCAACCTCTGATTCAAGCCTAAGGTTTCCAAAAACTTCCGAATTCGACCAAAAAGTCTATCAAACCTCGTCCGAATGATCTGAAATTTTGCACACACGTCCCAAATGACACCACGGACCTACTCCAACTTTCTGAATTCTATTCCGACCCCGATATCAAAATTTCCACTACCAACCGGAAAGCGCCAAAATTCCAATTTTGCCAATTCAAGCCTAAATCTACCACAGACCTCCAAATTACATTCCGGACATGCTTCTAAGTCCCAAATCACCTCAGGAAGCTATCCCAATCGTAAAAACCAAATGTCGGGGTCGTTTACTCACAAGTCAACTTCTGGTTGACTTTTCCAACTAAATGGCCAACTTAAGAGACTAAGCGTCTCATTCCTCCACAAAACCACTCCGAACTCGAACCAACCAACCCGATACCACATAATACAGCTGAACAAGACACAAAGAAGAAGAATTGGGGGAAACGGGGTTAAAATTCATAAAACGACCAGCCGGGTCGTTACATCCTCCCCTACTTAAACATACGTTCATCCTCGAACGTGCCCAGAGTTGTTCGGAAACCATCAAATCGCTGTATAACCTTACCATGCACATACCCAGGGGTGATCCCATGTCACCCTATCTAATATAGGTACGATAGCATAACGTAACTGAAATTTCACAATCCAACCTAGCCCATAAACCTTAGAACCAAATTTCCACTTTCGAAATTTATCTATAAGATCAGAATTTCACATCCGCACACCGAATAAGTCTGAACACGCTGTAGCAAGCCGTAACCACAACTCAAGATGGAAACTACAGGGTATACCATACAACTCGAACACTCATAGCAAAGACTCCAAATCGCAGCAACTGCTCAAAATAACCGAATATTGATAATAAACCTCTTATCAAATAAGGCCTCATTTCAACACTTTCGTACTGCCAACGACGAATGAAACACGCAGAAAATCATAACCATTCCTCATATCAACTAGTCATAGCTCCCTCTCCTTCAGCAAGGACCATAGTAAATTTCTAAAACGAATCCCGCTATTATCCTTCCAACATGCTGAAATCGAATCCGATAGTATCCATTCTAGATCCCAATGACCTCATCTCATCCAACACGACTACTCTAGTGTCATGACACATCGATACAATCTAAATCCACAACTCGTGTGACCCGAAGGATCATACCTCCACATAAACTCGCTATAATGCACGGCCTTATCCGAACACCGGTCCACATGAAACACCTTGAGTCACTATGCTCAAAATCAACAACCACGCGCAATTTGTTGTCTAGAACCAAAAGCAAATCATCATAACCACGGCGAAACAAATGACATAACACCACACAACCCGAAAGGACATAACTGATACGCCATCCACCGAACAATACTCAATACTCTTCCCGCTCGAATTCCACTATGAGACCCCTATAGAACCGCACCATATGTGCCTATAACCAACAAATCATAACGCTCTGCAACACGGAAAGGTAACTCATAGATCTCCCCAGAACACTAATAAGCTCAATAACAATCGAATCAGCACATCCCTCAGAAATAGCAACTCGGAGTCAACAAGGCCGACTCAATGCAGAACGCACATCCATATTGACCTACCAATGAACCCCTTATCAAGGAGTTCCTGAAGCTTCTCCTTCAACTTCTTTGACTCCGCCGGTGCCATACGATACGGCGCCCGACCACCAAATCAATACCGAAATCAACAAATCCTATCCGGCACATGCCCAGCAGCAAGAAACACATACGGAAAAATCCCTCGCCGCCGGAACAGAATCAATGGTAGGAGTCTCTGCACTGATATCCCTCATGAAGGCCAAATAAGAAGGACAACCCTTCCCACCATCCGCTGGGTCTTCAAAAATAAAAATCACCTTACTGGGAACATAATCTGCCGAATCTCGCCACTCAATCAGTGGCATCCCCGGCATAGACAACGTCGACTTAGAGCAACAGTCCAGAATAACACGACACGGAAACAACCAGTCCATTTCCAATATCACATCAAAATCGAACATACTAAGCAACAAAGGATCCACCCAGGTCTCCAAACCCCCGATAGTCGCCATACAAGACCGATATACGCAGTCCACAACCACAACACAACCTGTTTATGAGAACTCTAGTACCCAGTTCCATAAAGCGTACAAATCACAATATCTGATCCCAACTCCACCGCTCGAATATATAACACACCTCTAATACTCAATCATTCCACGAGGGATACTCCTATAACTCTTCTGTGCCACCAGGCAACTTGAATATCAGCAGTCTATCCAACAAGAGAGCGCCGCAATACCAATGAAGTACCCTTAACTCAAACACATTGCCCTTTGTGAAATGTTTACCCTCATCAAGCCGCACAATTCGTAATATCATTTGCCTAATCATCTGAAACTGCCCGTGCTGCCTAAGAATTTATGACCTCCCTTTTAGAACCGAACATTGACCTTTCACATGCCCATCTCAACCCTACACAACATACCGCATATACCATGCCATCCTATGACAAATATGATAACTTCATAATCCATTCCGAGTCACAAGCAACTGTGTACTCCACTAGCCAAGAACTTTCCATTTGATCCAATCTAGAAGAAAATTGCTATACGTCACATGCTCCTCAAGCCAGTAGAAATTATACATCTCTAACCGTGGTAGAAACCGTCAAGAATTCTCTGAATCCCATTTGCACAAAACCAAACCATCAGAACTGAATCCTCCTAACTCAACCCAGCCCTGCAAGCCACCAAAAACCCAAGAGCATTTCCATGATACACCTGTAGAAACTCATTACCTCATAAGCACCCAAAGAACTAATCATATCCCTTACCATGCCGATCCGGCCTACTACCAAGTTGTCCTATCTATCCTAGTTACTTCTAAATTTCTTTCAAATTGATATTTCCCCTTGCCATAATATCGCAATCCTCAACTCAGACTCACCCCACGAGACTCAAGCATGAAACCGCACCATCTAAGGCTCCCAAGCCGCTGAATACTCTCTTAAATATTCCCAAAAGCACCACATTCAAAATACTTACCCTGAAGAGACTTCCTGCGAATCTAAAGCCATTATCTTCACCTTCTTGATACTGATATGTAGAATCCATAATGATATAGAAATTCCACAAGTCTTAACACTCTCCAATGTAAACCTCAGTTTCTAGTCAAATGTACCCCCTGAAGATCTCCAATTATTACATATAAGTCTCAAATCCACTAAAACCATTCTTGGGAGTCATCCACTCTATTCAGGTTTCAATTACACTGATCAAACTAACCGACAATCTGTTCCCCATCAGCAACACCTAAAGAAGAACCCATCCTTCTAAGCAACCGAGTGATATCCTACTCCATACCCGTCACATCCCTTACAATAACAACTAATTTATCCAGTGTTTCTCATATGACCACAAAGCATAACACAACCCTTATTCAAATTTTCCTTTACTCGAGCCATCCTCGATCTCAACCCCCGCAAGCCACAACTGATTCACTAATATACCTCAAACTGAAACCAATACAACACATTACCGTGCAATCAACTAATCAATAGCGGACTCCCCCACTTGGCTCAAAGCTGTAGACCAAAACACCAAAAAACTCACAATGCCCATACTTTATTTAATCCATAATACCATAGTGAGATTCAACTAAACCCTTCATAAGTTCATGCAACACAAACCATCTAGTGTTTCAAATCATCTGCAATTCTCGCATTCACCCTCGTGACAGTCAAGACAACTCCCGTACGCGATCCAAGCTCAAACTGCAACACATATATTTCACTAGTAAAAGAGGACTATCAACAAACAACATAGGGTTCACACCACTTCAGAACACTCCGCAAGAGATAACCTGTTGATACCCAATTTTTCCCTGTATTTTTTTTAAAATATGCAAAATACCCTCAAAATAGCCTATATAGGCATATATATAAGTACATCCCAAGGTCCTATTATTTTTCCTTAATTTTTCAAGATTTTTAAATCAATTTACTGCCCTATTTTATCAAGAAAAACCCAATGATGGTCCCCGAAATTATCATTTTTTGGTGATTCATTTATTGGATTCTCACGTTTGTACTAAAATATAGCTAAGACATTTTTTACACATTTGTTTTAAATTTATTTGGTATTTTTAAGGATAAAATTGCATAATTGCAATATTGGCCATTTTCAAGTTTAAATCCATCTCATATTTATAAAATGAGATTTTATATTTTTAAATTGATAACTATATATTATAAGTCATTTTAGTACTCTTAATTTGTTTTCAGAAATTCGTTTATTATTTTTATAAATTAAAAGGGAAAAAGAGGCTATTTAACTTATAGCCACATTTGGCTTTCTAATTTGGCCTAATTAAACCCAAGCCCCAACCCAAATTAGACCAATCCAATACCCATCCCAATCCAATTATCCTACCCGACCCACCTACCCCATCCAATCTGGATCATTGATCATTCAGATCAACGGTCCCCGTTTAACCTACCTAAATTAAACCAAACGACCCCGCAATACCCCTCATTTTCCCTCACTCATCTCTATCTCTCTAACCTCTTCTCTCTAGAACCTTCCCCACCCCCTCCTCTCTGATGAATTCTGTTCGTTTTCTTCGGTCACCCTCTAACCTAGATCTATAGTGGTTTCACCACCCACCAAGCCACCTATGGCTCCTCACGTTTGGTTGACTGAAGCTCCATGACTCGACCATGAAGGGTTATGTCCATACCTCTGTCGATTCGAGTTCCACGGCCATCTTCGGTCCCGTTCCGGCAAGCTATGTCTATTTCGAAGCCTGGTCTCGACTCCTTTTATTTAGATCCAAGCCTTTCTCGTCGTTTGGGTTCCTCTGAAAACCCTAGTTTTGAGGTTTTTCTGATCTCTTTAGATCTGTCCCATGTCCATGCTTTCCTTAAGATTTTAAACGATTTTCCTGGCTTTTGTTTCAAAAACTACTTTCAAAACCATTTCTTTTCCGATCTAGGGGTTTTCTGAAAGTATTTAAATGTTTCTCTAACTTTCTTTTTTGTGTGTATTTGCCTCTATTGTGTTCTTGTATTTTTTCTTCTACCATGTTCTTGTATGCTTCTTCTACGGTGTTCTTGTATGCTCCTTCTACTGTATTTTCTTATACTGTGTTCTTGCATGCTTTTTCTACTGTATTTTCCTCTACTGTATTCTTGTGTGTTTCTCCTACTGTATCTTCCTTTACTATGTTCTTAAGTGTTTCTTATTAAGTTCCACATATTGAGTTCTGGTTAAGCTTCTTCTAAAAAACGTCTTAATATGCTTCTCCTACTGTTCTATTCAATTTTCCCATTATGTTTCAAATTAGTTTCTTCTACTCTGTTTCCTTTGAGCTCTTCTATTGTGTTCTGCATGTTACTTTTCTATCATGATTCTCATGAGTTTCTGTTGTTGAAAGAAACGTTTTAGAAGTTTCAGTTCTTTTCTGAGACCTCTGAACCTGTTTCGATTTAATTACTTGCCCTCTCATCTTTGCACTCGATTAATGGTGGAAACCCTAGAATTTGGGGGTTCTTCCAAGTTTGGCTATGTGATTTGCCTGAGCTAGGGTTTTATTTCAAAACCACCAACTCTTCAGACCAATTTCGAGTCTCTGAACTGAGTTGGGACATCCTTGTCTTTCATACGACTCTGACTTTTGCTAAACTCTCCTAAACTCTTTTACACTGGATTCTTCTACTGATTTTACAATGACACGACATCTTCTTTCATGCTTGACATGTCTGTATGCTCTTTATATGTGATGAACTTCCCTCTAAAATGGCTTTCGAATTTTTGATTAGTTCAGACTCCCTTCTGAATAGGTCTAATTGATTTTTTTTCCTTGTTTGCTGATTTTCCCTGTGACTCGACTTAAGTTAAAAACATTTCTCAGCTTTTCTGGCTTGGTTCATTCATACAAAATCTCTGACCTCTGATTTACTAGCTACTAATTGATTTTCTTACCTTAATTGTACAACCGCGTATTTCAAAATTCTGTACTGAAATAAAACTTCTATGTATTTACCCCTAATTGCCTACTTTGCACAAAGTGCTTATTTAATTTCTTTCCTCAAATAGTTTTTACCCGTTTCTAAATTCCTTAATTAAGGGAAGTCTTGTGTGATTGATTCTTAATTGATATTCAGTTCCTTAACTGCTTTCTTGCCTTATTTCTGCCTGATTTTCACACTATAAAGGCACGACCCTTTCACAAACTCAACAGAATTCACAATCCTTCTGAACTCATACTCACACACAATAATGTCCTCTCTTCTTGTCTGCACCGTGGCCTGTTTACAAGACCTACTACTTTGCTTTATTTGTTTCTTTGAAACTGGTATGTCCTGATTTAAGCTTCAGCATCACAACAATGTGTTTCTTTACAGTTTGTGTATTCATGTCTACTTGCTATTTCTGTAGAGTTCAATATTTAAATTAGTATGGTGACCTCTTTCTGTTTGTTTCTACTATGAATCCCTACTCCCTACCCCCTTATGTGTTTGAGCTATGGTTTAAGACATGGCAATATATAAGTTATTGTCCATGAATTAAAATTGGATCCTTTAGGATCCCAGCCTCTAAACAGTATGTTCTAACATGCTTATGGGCATACTAGCACTCCCTATTGCTGGGTATGCCCACAGCCTGCTCTTGCTTCTTTCAACTTCCCTATTTTCCCTGCACCCCTATGTGTATTTATTTGTAACTGTTTCCCTTTCCCTTTCCCCCTTTCAGCACTCTATTTCTGCACTTGCACTCTTTCTTAGTCTCTAAGTTCTGCCCTCCTCTTGTGAGCCTTGCCTTTGGACCTTGAGTTCCCTCTGAACTTGGACACTTGAGGGCTGGCCCTTCCATGCTGCACTATGTCTTAATCTGGTGATATATTTGGGTGTGAGCACTGCCCGGAGTCCATATGAGACTCTTAGGGAACTCTGACACATCCAAATGGGAGAAAGGCTTTGGATCAAGATCTCATTGGAGTTGGTTTACTTCATATTTCAGACAGGAAGTCTGAATCAGGCTCTCCTTGGTTGTACTTTTAATTTCTGATGTATTTTTTTATTTTTTTGGGCTGTAATAATTTGTAATAAACTCTTGGGGATGGCTAGTGAAAAAGGGAGGGGTAACTATGTATGCAAAGGGTAGATATCCTGCCTATAGGTACTTTTTGAATTTCTGCACTCTCATATAGATATCCTGTCTATAGGTACTTTCGGAATTTCTGCACTCTCAAATAGATATCCTGTCTATAGGTACTTTCCGAATTTCTGCACTCTCATATAGATATCCTGCCTATAGGTTATTTCTGAATTTCTGTATTCTCTCATATAGATACCATGTCTGTAGGAATTCTGCATTCTCTCATATAGATACCATGTTTGTAGGAATTTTGCATTCTCTCATATAGATACCATGTCTGTAATTACCCGGAAATATGAATTCTGCATATAGAAAATACGCCTATAGGTCTTTCTGAATCTTGCATATCCATTCCTCATTAGGCAATCGTGTTTATAGGTCTTAATCAATCAACTGCAATTAGATATCATGTTCATAGGCTTTAAATAAAACTCAGCATCTAGATATCATGTCCATAAGATTTATGCATTTCCCCATGTCAATAAAAGGTTTAAAATCAACAACGCATAGAAAGCATGTCTATAGGAGCATTTAATCAAGTCTGAATCGCTTCACTCGCTTATAAGTCTAAAACCAGTAATAATGACGTACCATCAGTTGCAGAACTTATGATCTCTCGCTAAAACTTGCCTTTCTTTAATAACTGACAACTTTTCTTAAATCAGTATGTATTCAGTTTACTTCATTGTTTCTGAAATCAGTAGATATCATGCCTATAGGACCCTCGTCCAACACTTAGGCAAACCATAGGGTAAATTTTATAAACTGAATCAGTTTTTATTAGCTACAACCAGCAGACAGGCTTGATTCGGGCTTCTTATCTAAATTACGTAACAAATCAGTCTACCTCAAACTTTAAGTTTTAATTAGACCCTAAAGAGTATGTGCAAGACATGCTAAATTATGTGTTTCTCTGTCAAAGGAGGTATATCTGAGCCTTTTACTTGTTATGTGCTTCTCCCAACTTGCTATACGTGTTTTTGTATGTCGCCTTAGAGTTTTTGCCTTTGAAACTATAAACAAGCCTAATATCCCTTCCCTTTAGGATTAGTAGTCCTAAATGCCTCCGGGACTGATAGGATTGGGGCGAGTAATAGCATGCAATAAGTAAACGAGACCATTCTGCGCTTTAATACCTTAACGGGGTGGGAAAGGGTAGATATGGATATGATGACCACGCGATAACATCACGTGTAGCCCCTCACTGAGGAGTGATTACCGGATGTTGTGTGGGGTGATCCATATTATTTATAAACCTAGGACCCCCTTCCCTTTGTTTCTTTGTTTCTTTGCTTCATCTCAAAATTTCAAACTATTTCTTTAAGAAAATCAGCTTTCTTTTGGTTCTTTCTAACTTTGTTTATTTGTAACCATTGTGTGAAAATCCCCTCTTACTTGAAGTCTTTATTTGCCTATGTGTTATTTGCGCTTAAGTTCACAACAATAGTTAGTCGGGAACCACACTAGTGGATCCTGAGGGGTGCCTAACACCTTCCCCTCGGGATAATTTCAAGCCCTTACCCAATCTCTGGTTACTCAAATCAAACCCTTCTTAGTGTCCTAATGCACTTTAATCATTAGGTGGCGACTCTTTAATTCAAACCCAATTCCCCAAAAGGGAACGAGTTGTCCTCCCAAATTTCATAAATCCTATTTCGCGAGAAAAAGGGGGCGCGACAGGATGGCGACTCTGCTGGGGATGTCTTTTAGGCTTTTATCATTTCAGGCTATTATTGTGACTTTACGCTTCTTTATATGTCTTTATTTGTTTAATGCCTTCAAGTATTTAATTCCTTCTTCTACTACAAAACTAACTTGTCTTTTTGTTTCTTTCCCTTATTTCTTTTACTGCTTTCCTTTACTGCCTCCCTTTATTACTGTTTTAAATTATTGTAATTATTGCTTTATGAATGTGCAAATACGTGACAACTTCTTTAAATTATTGCAACTGCATGTTTTCGACATCATATTCCACTCATGCCAAATAAAATACCATAGCAACGCTTATAATGAGTGGTTGCGCTCTTCCGATATTATCACCCCCTAAATCCGGCAAAGGCATATTTGCGGTAAAACCAGTCGATCAACGGTGTAGTCGACGGTTCCACGCCTTTTCCTCTTGAGTTTTCCGCTCAAGGGTACCAGTCTAAAACCCCATAGAAACCTTACTCTGTTTAATTGTGCATGCATCATGGTCAAACTTAGCCGAGTCAGTTATGTTGTCCGCATAATGACTCTTTAAGATAGCCTTGTCCAAAGTCCACTGGGTTTCCCTAAACCCCAAACGGACGTCATCACGTTCTGTGCATTTATTTGGAGAACTAACTGCTTCATGCTAATTGTTGATATTAAATAGTCGAGTTTGGTGGAGGTAAGGGCCTAACCTTATTTGTCTTGCAGAAATATGAGGCACGAAGTCCCCAGATTCGGCATGGTCACCAACATCCATCCAAGATTGCTAAGCTAGTGGAAAGATTTACACTCTAGTGACCAATATCGTTTCTCGAAAGGGTTGAAGATTGTCAAGAGGCTAAAGGGACCAAAGGTGGACATCTAGCCAGAGCATACCTGTTGCTGGGACTTCGCGAGTTGGGGAAGCTGTTCGACGGAACCAAGGATGCCGAATCTGGGGAAGGTCCTTTTGGGACCAAGTAGATAGGATTTTATTTTTCGCTTTACGAATGTAATAAGGCCAATGGCCATTTTATTTCTTGCTTATTTAGTGTCGTTTGGGGATTCGTCTATTTTTTATCAATAAAATGAGGCATTTAGCATTCTAAGTTCTCCAAATCAACTTGTCGCTAGGCCTACCTCGGGCATAACGAGGCTCCCAAATTAGGACACGTTTTACATTCCTGCACTATGTGTTTAAATATTGCAATACTTTTCATGATCCTCACTAACTTGGTTACCTTTTTGTTTATTTTTTGTTTTGTTATTCCCCTCCCCAAAGGTTAGTTCGTGCACTCTGGCATCGTCATCTTATTCCACGAGGTCCAAAGGCCCTTCCATACAGGCTGTGAGCAGAGGGGCACGCCTCAATAACTGGACTATCAGGACAACCAGAGCCCGGCGAGCCTCGGGGTAGCAAGGCTAAAACAAGCACCATGCACTGTCTTTTTTTTACTAAATAATTTTTCCTTTCGCATCTTTCAATTCCTGCAATAAGATCTTCAATGATTCAAAACAGTTATGGAATTTATCAAAGCATTTCGATTTTTCTTATAAATCTTACTTTTATTATTCTCTCTCATTACTTTACTTATACAGCATTACTATTACTTATCTTGATGAACCAATGACTGTGATATGCAGTGAGACAACGCAACAAACAGACATAGACTCAGAGGAAGATGACATACCGGAAGAGATTGTAAGAGAAGTTGAGAATTTTGAAAACAGGCCAAAGTCTAACCTGGACAAGACCGAGATTGTCAACCTGGGAGATGCAGAAAATGCCAAAGAAACACGAATCAGCGTTCACTTGTCGTCATCAGAAAAGAAAGAATACACAGAGTTTCTAAGAGAATATGAGGACATATTCGCCTGGTCGTACGATGACATGACTGGTCTGAGCACGTCTACTGTGGCTCACAAACCAACTAATCCGACATGTCCACCGGTAAAGCAGAAGCTCAGAAAGTTCAAGCCACATATGAGTCCAAAAATCAAGGAAGAAGTCACCACGCAGGTCAAAGCCAAAGTCCTCAGGGTAGTGGAATACCCGACATGGTTAGCTAATATTGTGCCAGTGCCAAAAAAGGACGGGAAGGTTAGAGTCTGTGTCGACTACCGGGATCTCAACCGGGCTAGTCCAAAAGACGACTTCCCCTTGCCAAACATACACATCCTGATTGACAATTGCGCCAAGCATGAGTTGCAATCATTTTTAGATTGTTTCGCGGTTTATCATCAGATCTGGATGGATGAAGAATATGTTGAGAAAATGGCTTTCATTACTCCGTGGGGGATGTACTACTACAAGATGATGCCATTCGGGTTAAAGAATGTTGGTGCCACCTACATGAGGGCTATGACTACCATTTTTCACGATATGATACACAAGGAGATCGAAGTATATGTAGATGATGTCATCATCAAGTCCAAGAAAGCCACTGATCACATGGAAGATTTGAGGAAGTTCTTCAATAGACTGAGAAGGTACAACTTGAAACTGAATCCCGCAAAATGTGCATTCGGGGTTCCAGCTGGAAAATTGCTTGGGTTTATTGTGAGTCGCCGGGGAATAGAACTGGATCCATCAAAGATCAAAGCCATTCAAGAATTGCCACCGCCAAGGAACAA
>NW_017670419.1:435719-459648 GCF_001879085.1 Nicotiana attenuata
TTTCAGCACTCTATTTCTGCACTTGCACTCTCTCTTAGTCCCTAAGTTCTGCCCTCCTCTTGTGAGCCTTGCCTTGGGACCTTGAGTTCCCTCTGAACTTGGACACTTGAGGGCTGGCCCTTCCACACTGCACTATGTCTTAATCTGGTGATACATTTGGGCGTGAGCACTGCCCGGAGTCCATATGAGACTCTTAGGGAACTCTAACACATCCAAATGGGAGAAAGGCTTTGGATCAGGATCTCATTGGAGTTGGTTTACTTCATATTTCAGACAGGAAGTCTGAATCAGGCTCTCCTTGGTTGTACTTTTAATTTCTGATGTATTCTTTTATTTTTCTGGGCTGTAATAATTTGTAATAAACTCTTGGGGATGGATAGTGAAAAAGGGAGGGGTAACTATGTATGCAAAGGGTAGATATCCTGCCTATAGGTACTTTCTGAATTTCTGCACTCTCATATAGATATCCTGTCTATAGGTACTTTCTGAATTTCTGCACTCTCATATAGATATCCTGCCTATAGGTTATTTCTGAATTTTTGCATTCTCTCATATAGATACCATGTCTGTAGGAATTCCGCATTCTCTCATATAGATACCATGTCTGTAGGAATTCTGCATTCTCTCATATAGATACCATGTCTGTAATTACCCGGAAATCTGAATTCTGCATATAGAAAATATGCCTATTGGTCTTTCTGAATCTTGCATATCCATTCTTCATTAGGCAATCGTGTTTATAGGTCTTAATCAATCAACTTCAATTAGATATCATGTTCATAGGCTTTAAATAAAACTTGGCATCTAGATATCATGTCCATATGGTTTCTGCATTTCCCTATGTCTATAAAAGGTTTAAAATCAACAACGCATAGAAAGCATGTCTATAGGAGCATTTAATCAAGTCTGAATCGCTTCACTCGCTTATAAGTCTAAAACCAGTAATAATGACTTACCATCAGTTGCAGAACTTATGATCTCTCGCTAAAACTTGCCTTTCTTTAATAACTGACAACTTTTCTTAAATCAGTATGTATTCAGTTTACTTCATTGTTTCTGAAATTAGTAGATATCATGCCTATAGGACCCTCGTCCAACACTTAGGCAAACCATAGGGTAAATTTTATAAACATAATAAGTTTTTATTGGCTACAACCAGCAGGCAGGCCTGATTCGGGCTTCTTATCTGAATTACGTAATAAATCAGTCTGCATCAACCTTTAAGTTTTAATCAGACCCTAAACAGTATGTGCAAGACATGCTAAATTATGTGCTTCTCTGTCAAAGGAGGTATATCTGAGCCTTTTACTTGTTATGTGCTTCCCCCAACTTGCTATATGTGTTTTTGTATGTCGCCTTAGAGTTTTTGCCTTTGAAACTATAAACAAGCCTAATATCCCTTCCCTTTAGGATTAGTAGTCCTAAATGCCTCCGAGACTGATAGGATTGGGGCGAGTAATAGCATGCAATAAGTAAACGAGACCATTCCGCGCTTTAATACCTTAACGGGGTGGGAAACGGTAGATATGGATATGATGACCACGTGATAACATCACGTGTAGCCCCTCACTGAGGAGTGATTACCGGATGTTGTGTGGGGTGATCCATATTATTTATAAACCTAGGACCCCTTCCCTTTGTTTCTTTGTTTCTTTGCTTCATCTCAAAATTTCAAACTATTTCTTTAAGAAAATCAGCTTTCTTTTGGTTCTTTCTAACTTTGTTTATTTGTAGCCATTGTGTGAAAATCCCCTCTTACTTGAAGTCTTTATTTGCCTATGTGTTATTTGCGCTTAAGTTCACAACAATAGTCTGGCCGGTAACCACACTAGTGGATCCTGAGGGGTGCCTAACACCTTCCCCTCGGGATAATTTCAAGCCCTTACCCAATCTCTGGTTACTCAAATCAAACCCTTCCTAGTGTCCTAATGCACTTTAATCATTAGGTGGCGACTCTTCAATTCAAACCCAATTCCCCAAAAGGGAACGAGTTGTCCTCCCAAATGTCATAAACTCGATTTCGCGAGAAAAAGGGGGCTCGACATAACCCACCTGCTCCGCCTCAAACTAACTTCTCTTTATACCCTTCCACCGCCATAAACATCACGCAATCACCAAATCTTCCTGAGTTTGAACTCATATCGTAACATGAAATCTACTCCATTTCCCAACTAGACCACATGAAAAGATCCTTCACACACCCATAACTCGGGGCTATACATCAAATCAAGATGGAAATCAAGCACCTAATATTTCTTTCTACCCTCAAGCAAACCCTTCTCGTCACATTCCAATCATATGAGCACATCTCGCAGTCACATCATGCTCATCACATAGTCATCCAGTCCTCCACTAATAGGGACACTACCGAACATATAAATCCAGAAGCACGTGCCCACACAATCAACGCCTCAACGCTCAAGCTTTAGGCAAAATCCCGGCCTCAAGTCCTCCAGACTGGCCCAACAACACGGAAATCACATCTCGCCCCTCGTTCGGGGAATCATAAGCTATCTATGCATAGCTAATACCGAGCGCTCATGCGCGCACACGAATGCGTGGAAGGAATTAAAATAGTTACATATCACGCTGAATCAATGTCGCACAATAAGAATTCAAGAATGTAAAGTTTTCCTAAAGGTTTTATAGCGTCCCGAGGATAAGTACAGACGTCTCCGTACCGATCCACGAGACTCTACTAAACCTGCTCATGACCCGTGAGACCTATGTAACCTAGGCTCTAATACCAACTTGTCACGACCCAAAACCCGACCCGTCTGGATGGCGCCTATCGTGAAGCTAGGCCAGCCTCAACTCAACAATCAATCCGATAATAATAAGTTTGAAAACATTTATGGAAGCTTTTAACAGTTAAAGAACTATTTGAAACATAAGAAATTCCAAGAATAAATACAATCCAGCCCAAAACCGGGGTGTCACTGAGTGCATGAGCGTCTAAGGAAAAAAAAATACATAGTCTCATATAATGTCTAAGGGAACAACTGAAATACAACTGGAAAGTAAGGTGGAGATCCAAGGCCTGCGAACGCCGTGCAGGTACCTCAATAATCTCCTGAGTTAGAAGCCTCGATCAATCACCGCCACTGGATCCAAAGTGCCTGAATTTGCACACGAGGTGCAGGGGGTAACGTGAGTACACCAACTCAGTAAGTAACAAGTCCAACCTTTGGACTGATAGGTAGTGACGAACTCAACCTCCTCAAGGATAACAGAAATAACGTACAGAAATGTAGGCATGCTTTCAGTTAAATAAACAGCTCGAACACTAAAACAGATAGGTATGAACAAGGTAAAGAAGTGTAACTCTGCTACATCTATATGTCAATGCACATGCTGTATGAAATGCACAATGTTGAGTGCCTCATGTGCCCACAATCTCAAATGCTCATCCACTCAGTACTGTATATGGCTCGTACGGTCCAGGAAAGATCCATCCTGGAATATATACACCTCTGACAACAGTCACTCAGTACTGAGGAAGGCCATTCAGCCTGTGGCGAAGATCCTTCTCCAGATATCAACAATATAACAACCCCACAACCACTCGGTACTGTATATGGATCACAAGGCCCAAGGAAGATCCATCCCGGAATATACACACATCGTAGACCATCGGTCTCCACTACCGAGGAACAGGCCAATCCAGCCCCATAGAGAAGATGCATCTCCAGATATAAGTACTTCGGACAAGATCCATGTCCAGGGAAGATCCATCCCTCAATATAACCAGTCGCGCCCACTGTGGGTGCGCAGAATCCGGAGGGGCTCATCTTAGCCCAAGCGCTATAACAAGCCAACGAAGGCATGTTCAATATCTCGCTGCGGCGTGCAGCCCGATCCCATACTGTCACTCAATACCAGGCTCTCGACCTCACTCAGCAATCACTCTCCAGTCTCACACACACGGGCTCAAAATGTCAAGATACTAGCCCGAATAATGATATGATGTGTCAAATAACAATAATTGAGATTGAGGCATAATATAATATGCATGAACAGGACTGAGTACAGAATATCAATGAAGGTAATGATATGACAGCAAGAAACGACCTCTCGGTTCTCAACAGTATTGGCGAGAAGGCTAAACATGATAATTAGCATGATTTGCAGCTCATTAGCTTAATCACATAATTACAACACAGATATTAGCAAGAAAGAGTCACTAAGCAGTGCCATGGAATGACCCAAGCCACAATTCTCACGGTGCACGCCCACACGCCCGTCACTTGGCATTTGCGTCACCTCATTAGTAATCATAGAACACATAGTTCGGGGTTTCGAACCCTCAGAACCAAGTTTGGAAGCGTTACTTACCTAAAGCCAAGCCAAAACTCTAGCCTGCGATGCCCTTGCCTCTCGATTCGGCCTCCAAATGCCCCGAATCTAACCAAAATCAGAACCATAACATCAATATATGCTAAGGGAACAAAGCCCACGCAAAAATAATCAAATTACATCACAAATCCCTAAATTGGTCAAACCCGACCCCCGGGCCCACGCCTCGGATTCGGATAAAAATCATATCACTAAAATCCTTATGCTCCCACGAGTCTATACATACCAAGAACATCAAAATCGGACATCAAATGGCCCTTCAAATCACCACTCAAAGCTTTCCAAAACTCAAGCCCTTATCCTCCATTTTTAGGCTTTAAATCCCACTAATTTCATGATTAAACAATGGAAAAATCATCATAAACACAAATAATAAGGCCCAAGTAACTTACCCCACTGAAAATCCTTGATTCCTCTTCAAAATCACTGCCCAAAGCTCAAATCCTGGGCAAAAATGGTGAAGAATGACCAAGAATTCGCGAAGGAGCCTTTATATATACACTCTGCCCAGCACTTCTGCATCTGCGGTCCCTATTACGTATATGCGGAGCCGCATCTGCGCAAAATCCTGCACTTCTGCAGAATTTTATTAAAAGGCATTTCCGCTTCTGCGGTTGCCTGACCGCACCTGCGGTCATCGCAGATGCGGGGACCAAACCACACCTGCGACCCCTGTTGTGCACCTGCGCTACATAACCGCTTCTGCGGACCTCGCACCTGCGGTCCCCAATCCGCAGGTGCGGAGATAACAGGAACAGCAAAATCTGCAGCACAACTCAAACTCCAAACTTCCCGTCAACCACTCAAAACCATTCCGAGGCCCTCGGGACCTCAACCAAAAAAACATACCGACAAGTCACGTAACATCATTCAAACTTGCACCAACTTTCGGAACGCTCAAAAAAACATCATAACATCAAATAACCCTTAGATTCAAGCCTAAGGATTCCAAAAGCTTCCGAATTCCGAATTCGACCAAAAAGTCTATCAAACCTTGTCCGAATGACCTGAAATTCTGCACACACGTCCCAAACGACACCACGGACCTACTCCAACTTTCAAAATTCCATTCCGACCCCGATATCAAAATTTCCACTACCAACCGGAAAGCGCCAAAATTCCAATTTTGCCAATTCAAGCCTAAATCTACCACGGACCTCCAAATTACATTCCGAACACGCTCCTAAGTCCCAAATCACCTCACAAAGCTATCTCAATCATAAAAACCAAATTCCGAGATCTTTTACTCACAAGTCAACTTTCGGTTGACTTTTCCAACTAAATGGCCAACTTAAGAGACTAAGTGTCTCATTCCTCCACAAAACCACTCCGAACTCGAACCAACCAACCCGATACCATATAATACAGCTAAAAAAGACATAAAGAAGCAGAAATGGGAAAAACGGGGCTGAAATTCATAAAACGATCGGCCGGATCGTTACAATTTTATTCATCTCCAAAAAAAGGTACACTGAGCTGAGGGAGTCAAAATATGATATCTCCTCCCTAGTTCATCTTGTAAGATAGAATCAACTATATTATAACATTTTGAGATGAGGTAAATGCATTTGAAAGAAAATGAGGACTCCAACCTATACAATAAGGTCCTCTAATAGTTAGTACCCCTACACATGTACAAAAAAGGATGATCATGGTGGTTCAAAGGCTATGTTTGATTTATTCAATTTGGACCTTCAAAGAACGGGCATATTCCACCTATCCATATTCATCAAAACTCTCACTTGAGGTTGCAGATCAGCAAAATCATGAAACACTTGAGCGTGAGTGAGGATATGACTGAGACTAGCGAGCTTATCGGCAACTTGATTACTCTCACCGTAGCAGTGTTTAAGGGTGAGTCTTGACTGAACCATGAATTATTTAAGCTCCTCTACTTCTTTTGAGATCCTCCTGGGAGTTGCATATCGACCATTTACACACTCTACAAGCAACTTTGAATCACTTTCAGCAGTAATATATTGTAACCCATTTGACAAGCACCATTTAATGCCATAATGCAGAGCAGAGACCTCTGCCCAGTTATTGGTACCAGTGCCAAGAGGTAGGGAGTATGCAAAAATAAGGTAGCCATCTTTGTCTGTGATCACACCTCCACCACCACAATTGACTTCTTTACAGCTACCATCGAAATTTAGTTTGACAAATTGAGGAGTAGGCCTGGTCCATTTAACAATAATGGACTTTTCAAAGAGAATTGTGCTTCTCATAAGCTTGCTAAAGTCTTCCCAGTTAGGAGACAATTGAAACTGCTGGAATTAACTATTAACAAGTTGAGTTACGGAGAAAAGTATTAAAGAAAGGGACCTCCTCACATTTGCTCTAACATTGTCATATTTGGCCTTGCACCTTGCTCTCCAAATTTCCCAAGAGGCAATAATAGGCAGACATCTAACAATGAACGTATGGACTGGATTTCTAACCTTGCACCTCCACCAATTCACCATTAATTGTCTATATGGAATGTCTGAGAATGCAATGCCCATAGGTCCACATAAAATTTTCCATAGCTCTTTCACAAATGAGCCATTGCAAAATAAATGATCCATAATTTCTACACCTGGAGAATCACAACAGCAACATCTGGGAGATATAGAGTATCCCAACCTGGTCACTCTTGTATCAGTAGGAATCTTGTCCCTCAAGGCCCTCCAAACAATAAAATTCATCATGAAGGGAACACCTTTTTGCCAATTCATAATATTCTCCCAAGATTTCTGTTTCTTTTTCCTAAATAACTGCCAGGCTGAGGCCACGGAAAAGTTTCCGTTGTTGTTAGCTATCCATTAACTAATTTGTAAGTTATTAACTTTATCCACAATATGTTGAGGAAGCAGAAGATCCAGACCTTCCCAATTAATTTGGTTGTTCAAAAAAATATCAGAAAGCTTCACATTCTTAGGTTTTTATAGTTCAGAGGTAAGAAGTTACACAAGTAACCCAACTCTGACCAGTTATCAAACCAAAACGATACATCGCCTCTTCCAATCTTCCATAGAATTTGTTTGTCAACAATCTTTTTGATCTTGCACATAGCATTCCACGACTGATATTGTCCCGAATACCATCGCTTGACCAAATGATGGATTCTTTGACAATATTTGGCCATAAGAAAACGCTTCCACAAGGACTGGCATGTTCTAAAGTTCCACCATTGTTTTGCTGTGAATGCATTACAAATGTCCTGAATTTTTCTAAAATTAGTACATCCCTCTTCATACGAAAAACAAAGATTATCCCACGAAGACCAGTGATATCTTTTCTTTTCTGCTGAACCTCCCCAAAAAAATCTGTTCAGCACTCTTTCTATCTGATTAAGAACACCTTTTGGGGGATGGATTGCGGCAAGAAGATGAGGTGGTAATGCCATCAACACATGTCTGATTAATACCTCCCTACCACCAGTAGAGAGTAATTTTGAATGCCGCCCTGAGATTCTGTTGATAACTTTGGTTATCATTTCAGAGAATATGGAAATCTTTTTCCTCCCAACATATGGCGGACATCCCAAGTATTTGATAGGTAGGACTTTGTGCTCCATCTGAGTGATCCCTTCCACCCTTGAGATCTCATCTGGTGGTGTGTTGGGAGCAAGGATAACACATGACTTTTTCTTATTGACCAATTGTCCTGAGAATTTCTCGTATCCAGTAAGAGCCTCCATCAAAAGAACCAACGATTTCCTGCATCCACTAGAAAAAAGAATGATATCATCTGCAAAGGCAAGGTGATTAATTAAGGGTCCATTCTTATTCGTATGAAAATATTTAAAATCATCAAGAGAAGTAATAAGATTTAATTTTCTGGAAAGATATTCAGCACATGTGACAAAGAGAGAAGGAGAGATAGGATCTCCTTGTCTTAGACCTCTTTCAGATTTGAAAAAAAGCTTGTCTAGTGCCATTAACAAGTAAAGAATACCAGTTACTAGAGATATGTCTAAAAANATTTTCATGGCTTGGGGCGATTTTTGGAGAGCTTCAAAGAAGGATTTCGTCACCTATGTTAAGGTAAGTTTTTCCCACTCATTTCCAAGTTAAATACAAGATTATATCATGGAATTAGACATAAAAATTGTGGGGAAATTGGGATTTTTGGAAGAAAACCTAGAAACTTGATAAATTAGATTTTTACCACGAATTTGAGCATGGAATTAGGAGTAAATTATATATTTGAGCTAGTGAAGCTATGGGTAGAGTATATCTTCGAAAAATTTTGGATTCCGGGCACGTGGGCCCGCGGGCGTTTTGGGCAACTTTTCGTTCGGGGTTAGGAATTGTTACAAATGGGGTTGTAAAGTTTAATTGAGCATATATTAATGGATTTTTATAATCATTGGCTAGTTTTGGAGCGTTGTGCGTTGGTGCAAGTCTTCGGAGGAATGTAGAATGCCGGTTATGAGTCTTCGGAGCGAGGTGAGTCTCCTTTCTAACCTTGTAAGAGGGAATTGTCCCCATAGGTGAGTTAATTGGTTATGTGCTCCTATTTGTGGGGGCTACGTACGCACGAGGTGACGAGAGTCCGTGCGTAGCCACTAATATGCTATTGTCCGGGTAGTCTAGGACCCAAAAGCATGCTATATTTTTAATATTTGTAATCTTATGGACAGTTGAATTGCTTAAACCACATCAAAATGGTAAATGAATTTCTAATAAGATCTAAACCTCATTTTCGTAATTCGTTAAAAGAGAATTTGTTCTTCTTTGAATAATTGCCCCATGTTGGCTTCCTGACTGAATGTCTCTATGTGTTTATTTTGGAACGGGCCGAACGCCTCGGCAGATTAAATAGATGCATCTATAGGCGCGCCGTCGACCCTCGGCAAGTGCACAGTTTATTTCTGTTGGATCGGGCCATCGCCTCGGTGTTATTTGCGCATGTTATATTGTTGCTTGAGGACTTTAAATGTGAAATTTGCCCTTCGTGGCTTGATACAAATTAATAAGATAACAAAGAGTAAACCTTGAAAATCCTTGATTATTGGTTGAAGGTGTTTATCTGTTTTCTGGCTTCGTGAATTAAAACTGCTATATAAATCCATGATTTCCTCACATTTTTAGTATATTGTCAAATGACCTCTAGTAAGTGTCCAAGTTGACCATCTCGTCTCTACTTTTTCGAGATTAGGCGGGATACTCATTGAGTACACGTTGTTTACGTACTCATACTACACTTCTGTGCATTTTTGTTGCACAGGTATATTTATTTCTAGCAGCCCACTGGGCGCAGCAGCACAGATGGATTTGGGGGGGCTATGTGAGTTGCATTATTCGAGGCGGCCCATAGCTAGTGTAGCCCTCTTCAGTACATTGTATTTACTTCCTGTCCATTGTATTCCGGACGGATGCTATATTTTATTTTCTTGACAGTAGATGCTCATGCACTTGCGACACCGGGTTCTGGGATGGTTTGAAATATTTTGTATTAATTTCTTATTATTTAATTTGAATTGAAGCAGTTATCTTTTATTTATGGAAAATTGAAGGAAAATCTTAGTTTTCAAGATTGTTAAAAACGTGAATTTGATTAAGTAATTTGGTTGGCTTGCCTGACAGCAGTGTCCGGCGCCATCACGACCCTTAGTGGATTTTGGGTCGTGACATTTTTGGATCACGTCACATGAAATGCACCCGGATCCTCGACACATTTTATTCAACGTTTTGGGATTTGGATTTGGGTCACATGAAATGCACACCCGAGTTTAGGAAGGTAAAATTATTAAAGAACGTGCCTAAAGTGACTAACGTGTTGTTAACTTTGCGGGAGGCCATGAAAATTCGCTAAATGGCACGTCCCGATATCTAAGTATTTTAATGAAATAATTAAAGAGGGACGCGCAGTTTATGATTTTATTTGGCGCGGCGCACCTTGTTTTATTTTTAAGGCCATCCTAAAGGGACTATTGTTCTCTATTAAAGATTGTCTCTAAATGCCTAATTAATTAATATTATGACTTAATTGTTATTAAAATCAATCAAGGAAAGTCGGGCCTCAAGTTCAAGCCCAAACTCAAACAAGGAGACCTCCACTATTAAAGGAATCCTTAATTCAAGCTTGCATTCCCTTTTTCAACTCAAATTTCTTTGGAGTGTTCACAATCAGTTGCTTTTCTTGGCGGCCTTGCGGGACATAGAGGATCCCATTCTCGGGAGGCATTGCCTCTGTTCTTGTTTCAACTTTCTTTTCTGGTTCTGTCTCGGTGACTTTTCTCTTCTTTTCCCCTTTCTCTTGCTTCGGGGCCACCTTTGTCTTTCTTTCCGCATCAGCGATAGCAATTATAGCTTTTAATTCCGGATCAAATTCTCTGTCCTCATAGATCATCATGATCACTGGCCCATTATTGTGGGCCGGCAATGGATTGTTGGTCACATTTGGGACATCCTCATCCCTCAGTACGATTTTTCCTTGCTCTATTAGATGTTCCACTGCTCGTTTCAGTGTCTCGTTTCAGTGTCCAACAGTCATTTGTATCATGGACTTCTGCCCCTGAATGATAAGCACACCTCACACCGGCTCTATAGGCAGGCGATGCCGGGTTTCGTCTGTTCTGAGGGACCGGCTGCAGTAGACCCATTTGTACAAGTTTTGGGAATAGATTAGAGTAAATTCGCCAATTGGGGTAAAAAAAATTCCTCTTGGGCTGCTCACGGGAGGGGGGGGGGGAAGTTATTCTGTAGAGGACGAGGATTATAGTGGTTTTGGTGGGGAGGCTGATTTCTTGGGAATGGAGCTGGATTTCTATTGGCATGTGGCTGCGGTCGTGCAAAGGGTTGAGCATTCATGACCGCATATGGTTGTGGAGCATAAGCCATGTCATGATGAGGGTAGTAATGTTGAGGGGTTCTCTCGGAAAACACGGGCCTGGGAGCGCGGTGTCTCCTTGCCCCTGAGGCTGCCATAACCGTTTCTTCTTTCTTTTTACCCTTGGCCATTCCTCCAGGCCCGCCTTGGATGGCTTGGGAGGTTGCCCTAATGGCTGACTGACTCAAGATTCTTCCTGTCTTCAAACCATTCTCCACCATCTCGCCGATCTTAATAGCCTCTGCAAAAGGTTTGCCCATGGCTGACATCATGTTCTGGAAATAATCCGCTTCCTGGGCCTGAAGAAATATGGTGACCATTTCCACTTCATCTATTGGAGGTTTCACCCTTGACACTTGCTCACGCCACTTAATAGCATATTCCCTGAAACTTTCTGAGGGCTTCTTCTTCAAATTCGCCAAAGAGTTCCTGTCTGGCGCAATGTCGATGTTGTATTGAAACTGTCTCACAAAATCTCTGGCAAGGTCATCCCAAATGTGCCATCGGAAGACGTCTTGATCCATATACCATTCTGAGGCGATGCCTACCAAGCTTTCTCCAAAGTAAGCAATTAACAACTCCTCTTTTCCGCCAGCCCCGCGCAATTGGTTGCAATACTTTTTAAGGTGAGCAATGGGATCGCCATGCCCATCATACTTCTCGTACTTTGGCGTTTTAAACCCCATGGGTAGGTGCACGTGAGGGAACATGCACAGATCAGTATAGGAAACACTCTTCTGCCCGCTTAAACCTTACATGTTCTTCAGACTCTGCTCAAGGCTCCTCATTCTTTTTGCTATCTCATCCTGTTCAGGAGCTTTAGGCGTATTATCTTGTCCGGGTGTGAACTCGAATGAGGGTGGCTGCGGATAAGTATATGTGGGATATTGAGGAGGATCCACCTGAAAGACAGGGTTTTGAAAAGTGAAGGCCGAGGGATCAAAAACGGGCCTTGGAAGTGAAGGTTGTGTTGTAGCAGAGCATGGTGGAGCGGTAAAGATATTGGGAGCTACTCCTGATGTGAACACCTGGGGGCGGACCTCAGAAGGTGTTCCTACAAAGTGAGCGGATACGGTAGGTTGTCACAATGGAGTATTTGGATGACTGATGGGGATGTTAGAGGTACCCCCTGTTCTAGGAAACAACTCGGGGAGTCCGGGGATGGCACTTGGAGGCTCCCTTCCATTAGTCCACGCATCCCACATCTCCATGACCCTAAGACATAAGATCCTGTTCTCTTCAGCCGCTGCAGACTCTGAGGCCGGGATGCCCGAGATTGGGCTATCTTCTGGGATGGGAATTGCTGGCAAGGTCATTTCCGAAGACATTTCTATGCTCCCTTTTGATCTGGTAAAATACTGATGTGATGCCAGTTTACCACAGAAAAACCAACCACCATTTTCTATAAAATTTGGACTGGAGGTGACAGCAGCAAATGGTTAGTTTGAGGCAAATAACAGATAGGTAATCGCACGTTGAGGTGTGATGCACCTATACAGTTAAATGTGTTTCTATATGTTTTGCAACGGTTGCATGTGTCATTCCGGCGTTTCCTTATTATTTCCCATTTTCTTCTTTCGATTTTCATTTCTCTTTTGCTTCTCTTTTCTTTCTTCTCTTGCCCTTTCTCTCATTTTGCATTGCCTTTCTTTTTCTTTTTCACTTTCTCTTTTCTTTTCTTTCATTCTTGCCTTTGCTTTTTGCCATGGTTTTCTTATTCTCGGTGTTCTTATTTTCTCTCTTCTTGTGTTTCTTTTCCACTCTTGTTTTTTTTTTATTTTCTTTCCTCCCTTTTCCTTAGGGTTACAGTCGAATCTTATAGAGATTGCCTACGTATCATGACCCCGCATGAATCAGACTAAGCGTAGTTCTTGAAGATAAATGCGAAAAGTAAAGGAACAATTTTTGGGAATTTTTGATTTTTCATTAATAAACTTTGATTTGAAAACCAACAAACTCAAACAAGAACTAACAGACTCCGATGAAAGACGAACTACAGACTCGAAGAACAACTAACTCACATAAAAAGAAAATACAGACTCCAAGACAAACTGACAGACTCTAATGGAAAGAAAATACAGACTCCCATAACTGACAGTCTCTAGTGGAAAAGAATACAGACTCCAACAACTGACATACTCTAATGGAAAAGAAATACAGACTTAAGAAATCACGAATACATTAATGTTTCAATTGCCCCTGGGACCCGCAAGGCATCATTCGGCCTTGCCGCGGGTCGACTAGCTAAATCCCCTTGGAGGTGGTGGAGATCTTCCATTACCCGGCGAACAAAAAGCATCACCGTGGCGAAGAACATAGATTTAGTCATGTCTTCACAGCTGCTACACTTCATTGCGATGTAGTGGGCGATCCTTGTGATTCTCTCTCTTATGACACCCTTCTCTTGGAACAGACGCCCAATCTGATCGACTCTGGCTCCCAAAGTTTGTTAGGCCAACTGGTTCTGTTTTTGGAGTTGTTGCAAGTCTCTTTCTAGCCGTGCCATTGCCATATAACACTGTTCTCTTTCAACCTTGAAGTCTTTCGTTTGTCTGATTTTCTTATTCTCCACGGTGATGATCTTTTTCTTTAATCCTGCAACCTCACTGTCAAACTCTTCTTTCAACTGCTTAACCAGGCGTGCTCGTTCTGCCGCATTTTCAGCCAATTGTTTTCGAGCCCTAGCTAATTCTCTTTCTGCTTTGTTCAAATCAAAACTGTAGTCATTCACCTTCTGTCTCAAATTATCTATAAGTTTTGCATCCTTGGCACTTCGGACAGGGTTTTCTGCCGCTACTTTCATTTTCTGAATTTGGACTCGAAGGGCCTCATTTTCTTCAGCTAGTTTCTTCTTTTCGCCCTTATCTGCGGCGGCCTGCAAATCTTTCTCAAATTGCAAATCCATGACTTGATTCTCCAGTTTGCCTATTGTAGCCATGCACTCGTGTTCTTTAGCCAACCAGTCCCACTGTTCCTGCGATGCCTCGACGAATTCCTGGAGATAGGGCCTCTTGGCCGGCCTCTCGAACTCAATTTCTCTCCTATACCAAGCAAGGTATCCTGGCGACACTTCACCCTTGGACCGATCCCGTACACAAATATTTGCTGTTAAGTATTGACATTCGTTCCAAATTTTGCGAACTGCTGCTTCATGAAATTTACCGTTAGGCCCGATCTCGACTACTTGGCCACTGAGATCTTCATTCTTCGGGACTATTTGACATCTCCCCAATTGCCTCAAAACTCGATACGGAGCATAGAGCTGAATACTCCTGAGTCCCATCAATTGGAAATGAGGTCCAGTGGCTGGCATATATATGATTTCATCCACAGATAACCATCCAAATGTCCACTCTATCTGGGACGCAGTGACGGAACGAAGGCGTGCTACCCACTCTGCGACCCCCTCTGATAAGCTGATCCCACCAACCCTCGTAGAAAATTCCTCTATGCATGTCTTCTTTGACGACCCGTAACTCATAAATCGAGGACGATGGCATAAGTGTTCAATCATCCAAATCTGCAGCAGCACATTACAACCCTAAAAAAAGTCCCCTCCGGCTTTGCAGATAGTAAGAACGCGGAAGATTTCAGCTACTATCATGGGTGCGAGGGTGCCGTTGGCCTGAGTAAGCAAAGTACTAACAACCCCAGCTACTCGTATGTCAATATTCCCGTCTTTTCTAGGGAACACTAGAAGTCCCAGAAAGGCCACCATAAATGCAAAACGCTTATGTTCTTCCCACTTAAGGCGGTTTCCTTTGCTACAGATTTTGTTTTCTGGCTTGTTGAACCCTCCTATATGACCATATCTGTTGTATATGAACGACAAAGTACAAAAACCATCTGCCAAGTCCGGGTTGTGTATCCCCCTGCTTATTTTCAAGGAATCCAGGAACTTGTGTACGGCTATGGTCCTCGGAGCAATTAGGTATTGGTGTCTCAAAGGAACCTTGGGACCCCCGATGTATCCGGATATCTCTTCCAACGTTGGGGTATGTTCAAAATCTGAGAAGTGAAATACATTGTGAGCCGGGTCCCAGCATGTGACCAATGCCCTTATGATGTCTCCCCTGGGTATAATTTCCAACAATCCGAGCAGGCCCCCCAAATATTTCTTGACCTCGTCTTGTCCCTCTCCACCTAAATCGTTCCACCACAGCCACAACTCCAAAGGGATTTTGCATATGAATGAGAAATGTTCATTTTGGATTGTGCTCATCCTGCACGTTTATTAAGGTGATTAAGCAAAACAATTATGATTTTATTTTATTTAACTCCAAAATCAAAATTGACCCCTTCTTCTTTCATATTTTTAATTCTAAAACCAAAAGCCCAGCTTTGCAGATACGGCCTTCCAGCACCTCCGGAGGAAGATTTTAAGGCTGTGCCCGCTGACTGGCCAAAAATTGGAAAAAGACCAAAGGTGGTTGTTTATGCAAAATTAGCCTTCCGGCGTCTCTTTTGGGAACATTCGACTATTTTGACAAAATGGCATCACCTTACCTATTTACAATAAAAACAAAATTTTGTTCCTTTCGGGCTATATTTTTCTTTTGCAAAAAGAAGTTGGACCCGATGGGGGTTGCCTACGTATCCCGCACCCTGCGAGAATCAGACTAGCGTAGTTCGGGCAGATAAAACAAACATTTTTGAAAACAGACTCCTTTTCCTTTTTTATTGGTCAATAANTTGTCAAAACCAAATATATTTTGAAAACAAAAATCTTTCTTTGTTTTTTTTTTCAAAAATCCGGCAGAGTTTCAGTACTATTTGGATATTGGTTTTTTCAAAGCAAGTGATAACCCTCAAGTGATAACCTCTCTTCCATTATTTAGAAGCCGGTCAACATGCAAAGCCGAGCAAATAAATGCACAAGTAGCACGTAAGATGCATCAGGATGGTCTTTTCATTTTAGGTCACCTGTCCTAGACGGACCCAACCCCTGTGTTGAGTCCCCTAAGTCAAATGCACATGATGCAAACAAACGTTCCTACTAGGGATCCGGCATGAGGATTTGTTATACTAGGTTTAAAACCTGGGTTTATTGTTCTAGACCTGGCTTACCCGAGCGGACAACTCGAGCCGAGGGGGAGGCAGCATACCGGAGATACAGAAGCTCCGCCGACTTAGCAACTTATCCAAACCTCGTTCTAAATGGGATAAGACTCTAAACAGAAGAGAAGTCACACGAAGTGCACCCTTCTCCATGATGTAGAAGACTCAGAGAGAGGAAGGGTTTCGTAGCAGTTTATATATACAATTCACCAAATATCAAAGCGGTAAAGCATTTAGCACATTTAGCATGAAACATGTAGGAAAATCAGATAAGCCAAATATAACAGTTATTCTAAGCTCGAATTCTTGAACCCTGAACCAAAATTCTAGGTTCGTATCCCCAACAGAGTCGCCAGAGCTGTCACACCTCCTTTTTTACACACCTACCCCCAAAGGATAGTGTATAAGGGAGTTTTTCCATTTTAAGTGACATTATTCGAATTGGGATTATTTATTTATTTCAGAGTCGCCACTTGGGATAGGTTTGGCTTTTGGTGTCCCAAGTCACCGGTTATTCTTGAATCCCAAATCGAGGAAATTTTCGACTCTCCAAGTGAAGTCTGCGAACCAGAAATTCTGAATAAGGAATTCTTTTGACCCGGGGGAAGGTGTTAGGCACCCCCGGATCCCGTGGTTCTAGCACGGTCGCTTAAACTATTATAAGTGGCTTAATATCTGATTTTAATACATGTCATCCTATAGTGCAATTTTAATATCTGATTTTACCGCTTTTAATTAATTTTTTAGGAAATTGAACGTCGTTTAAAACATGTTTTTGGATCACGTCACATGAAATGCACCCGGATCCTCGACACATTTTATTCAACATTTTTGGATTTGGATTTGGGTCACATGAAATGCACACCCGAGTTTAGGAAGGTAAAATTATTAAAGAACGTGCCTAAAGTGACTAACGTGTTGTTAACTTTGCGGGAGGCCTTGAAAATTCGCTAAATGGCACGTCCCGATTTCTAAGTATTTTAATGAAATAATTAAAGACGGTCGCGCAGTTTATGATTTTATTTGGCGCAGCGCACCTCGTTTTTATTTTTAAGTCCATCCTAAAAGGACTATTGTTCTCTATTAAAGATTGTCTCTAAAGGCCTAATTAATTAACATTATGACTTAATTATTATCAAAATCAATCAAGGAATGTCGGGCCTCAAGTTCAAGCCCAAACTCAAACAAGAAGACCTCCACTATTAAAGGAATCCTTAATTCAAGCTTGCTACTTAACTTGAAAGCCCAAGCCTGTGATATAAAATTAAACCAACAATTTCGAATATGAATTCAGATCTTCAGTATACTGAGCTTCGTAAACTAGCCCGAACAGGAGGAGAAATCGTTCAGCTTCAGCCCTGAGAAAGCTGTCTAACGCCTGGGCTTCAGCGCAAGCCCAGATGTTGGCATAGGTGTTTTGGTAAAGCCTAAATGTTCCAAGTTCGAAACGCTTGAAAGGCAAAGCTAATTACTATTTTAAAACTAGCCTAATTCAAAATCTGGACAGCTCAGTGTTAGCACAAATATAATCAACATGACTTTGGATTTTGGTAGCCTCTTTTAAGTTCAAATTGTCACAGTAAACAATTACCTTCAGGAGCTAAACGATTTAACATAATTACAACAATGAAACAACTATAGTAACTAAAACGATTTAAAATGCCCTAAACATGTTAAACAATTAAACAAACGGGACTGCTCATGATCTGATTTTAGGGTAATTAAACGTTTCAAAGCAGTTAAACCTGATGAGACACACACTCATTCTAGAGTTTATTTCCAGAACCACCTCTAAACATGATTTCAATTTAACATCCATAATGACATGATAGCAGATTTAAAAATGAAATTAAGCTATACTAAAACTAAAATTGCTAGATAGAGTACTCATAGTATCAGTTCAAACAGTCCAGTTACAATCAGTCCAAACAGTCCTATTAATACAAATACTGCATTATCCAAATAACTCAACTATGCTAAGCATCTAAACTAAGTAAAACAGTAGGAAACATTATGAGAAAGAATAGATGATAATTCATCATTTATTTTTCAAATTTAGTCACACATGTTGATCCAGTCTTCACATAGCATTTGAGGCCAAAGGAATACCTGGAATTTGAATAGAAAATAAGAAAATGAAGGTCAGCGAGGCAGCAGCAATGCAACAATGTTCAATTTCAGCAGGAAACCAACAATTCCAAATCAAAACCCAGGAAATAAGGACAGGATGCAGTAGACTTCCAAAACAGACTTCAACCAACCCAAAACTCAGCTGAAACTTAGGACTAAATTTTGATGATTCAAAATGACCTTCAACAGGTGAATTCCTACTAATTTCAGAGCTTAGAAGTGAATTTCAGCTGCTGAAACTGGGTGAAACAGTGGATTTTTTTTTATTTCTAGGCTATTTTTTTTATTGAATTTTCTGGAGTTTTCTCTTTAGGATCTAATGTTTATGTATCTCTCTACTTCTACAGAAATTTGTTTTGAACTTCAGTAGCTTTGAATTTGAATTTTGAATTTTTAGATTTGGGATCTCTAATCTTCTGAAACTTGTAAAACAAGGCAAGGGGTATGCCTTTATATAGGCAAAACTAGGGCAGCATCAGATTTTTATTTTACACCCTAGGTCCCTCTTTTATTTTCAGATTTTTGACTATTTAGTCCTTTAGTTATTGGCTTGTTGGTCAGGTAACACTACTAAGTTCCTGAAATTCAAATTAGAACCCCCTTCTAGAAGGTTCTAGGGGGTTCTATTTTAGTTACTGCACTATTCTTTCATTGAACTACCTATATTACCCTTGAATTATTTCTGAAATTACTAAACTATGTTTACTAGCCCCCAGCCTTGTTAACTTGGTCAAAACTGACCATAGTTAGTCAATCAAGAGCTGGGAATATTCAGCTATACCCAAACAATTCCTAAAAATAATAGAAAACCTAACAATTGAACTAATCAATCAAAACTGAAAAAAAACTCTAATTAACACTAATGTCCTAAGGCTAATTTTATTACTGAACTAATGAAACAATAAATGAACAAATCAACAATTCAAAATGAAGCTATACTGTAACAACAGAAAAATGAATAAAATCTAAAGAAAATCAACAGCAAACATGGAATCATTCGAGAACAAAATTAAAACTATAACCCTAAAAGAAAACCTAAAAAAAATCAGTAGCAAACATAGATCATATAATTGAAAACACACAATCGAATCAAAATAAGAACAAACTAACACTATATGGCTGAAATCAGACCCTAAATTAAGACCCAAAAATAAAATAAAATAACAGAAATACCAAATAGAAGAAATAAAATCAAAATCATGAAGAACAACAGAAAAGGAGGTAGAAGAGGAATACCTCGAAATCGCTCATTTTGAATCTAAAATTAAGGCCGGCTTTTAGAGATAATTGGACTATAACCATCCTTAATCATGTGTTTTCAAGGGAAAACACACGATTAAGGGTTGTTATAGCCCCTTAAATCAATAAACCCCAACTGTTGAAAACTAGGGTTCCTGGTCCGGACTTTGATCTGAAATTCGAGCCACTGGAGGAAGATTCGAGGGAAACTAAAAGGGGATTTGGGATGAGAGGGTCGTGGTGGTCAAGGGGTGTAAAAATGGTGAGGTTTGGGGGCGGCGCCGCCCCCGGATAACAAAGGCGGCGGCTAGGGTTTGGGATTTTTGAGGGCTTCTAGTGATATTTGGAGGGAGACAATGGTGTCATGGCCATGAGGGAGGTGAGGGGAGGCCCTGGTGTGATTTTGGGACAAATTAGATGATTTAGGGTTTTGGTCGATCCCTTTGATTTAAGATTCGAGAAGTTCGGCCGGGATTTGAGGGACGGGGTTTGGAGTTTTGGAAAGAGGAGAATGAGCGGAATCCATGGTGTATTTTTGGGAGCATTTGGAGAGTAGCCGCCAGCGGAGGCGATTCCCGGTCGGCGGCAGACGGCGGAGGGTGGTGGCGTTACGCCGGCGTGTATTAGGGTGTTCTGAGAGATGATTTTCGGGGTAGGGGGATCGTTCAGACACTTATATATCCCTAAACCTAGTTAGTTCCGGACCGTTGGATTGATGAGATCCAACGGTCATGATTCAAGGGCAATGAAACGGTATCGTTTCAATTAGAGGGGGGCTGGACCGGGCATTTGGGCTGGGGTTTGGGCTTGAGGGATCCGGATTTGGGGAATATTTGGGCTGGAGTCAAATTTGGCCCAAAAACTGGGTCTTTTATCAAGACCCCATTTTCCTTTAATTTTCTTTCCTTTTCTTTTCTCTTTGATTTAACTCTAAAAATTAAACTAATTAATTTCAAAAATTAACTAAACCCTAATTTAAAAGAAAACTAAGGAAAAAATCAAAAATTAAAAGTAAAATGCAAAGAGGACTATATATTATTATTATTGTTATTATTATTATTATTATTATTATTATTTGTTTTCTTCTATTTCTTGTAATGTTAATTAACTAGTGGAACTAAAAAAAGATAAGTATAAAATTGGGTCCTAAATGTAAATGTGCTATTTTTATATTTTTTTATGAATTATATCAATTAAAAATGCACAAAAATGCAAACAAACACAAAATTAATTCCCTAAAATTCAAATAATAAAAGAAAAATCCTAATTTTAAGAATTCTATAGGAATATTTCAAGCGAGGCAAAAATCATGTGCTCACACCCGGGACCTCAACCAAACCTACGGACATATTCCATAACATCATTCAAACTTGTACCAATCCTTAAACCACCTAAAACAACGCCGGAAACTCGAATTAATCAAGGATTTGAGCCTAAGAACTTCAAATTTCATCAAAACACGCTTTCGATCAAAAACCTAACCAAAACACGTCCGAATGACCTGAAATTTGGCACACACATCCCAAACGACATGACGGAGCTACTGCAACTTCCGGAATTCCATTCCAACCCTCAGATCAAAAACTCACTATCGGACCGGAAACTTCAAAAATTCAAACTTCGGCATTTCAAGCCTAAATGAGCTACGGACTTCCAAAATGCATTCCGAACACGCTCCCAACCTCGGAATCACCTGTGAGCACGTGATTTTTTGCCACGCTTAAACTACTCCTACAAAATTCTTTAGAATTAGGATTTTTCTTTATTATTTGGATTTTTAGGAATTAAATTGCATGATTCTGTGTCTTGTTTGCATTTTTGTGTGCATTTTACTTGATATAATTCCAAAATTACAAAATAGTATGCATTTCAATATTACAAAAATAAAGAAAATAACAAAAATGGTTCTTTGCATTTCTACTTTTAATTTCTAGTATTTGTCTTAAATTTTCTTTTAACATTAGGAATTAGTTTAATTTTGAAATTCAATTAGTATAATTTTTGAATCCATTTGGGTCTTTATTCTCGATCTTACATTTAATAAAATCAGAAAATAAAATACAAAAAATCAAATAAAAAAAAAAGAGAAAAGAAGAAAATAAACAAACAAAAGAATTTAAAATAAAAGACAAAAGGGCTGGCCGATTTGGGCCATTGTTTCATGCAAAGGCATAAGCCCAATCAATCCATAACCCAGTCCCCACCCGTCCAGTCCAAAACCCCAACCCAGTCCGGTCCAGAGACGCCCAAAAAACGACGTCGTTTTGGCGTCAATTAATCTTGACCGTCCATTTCTCATCATCCAACGGTCCTCATTCGTTCAAGGCTTTTAAATAAAAATGTCCGAAAATTCTTCATTAAACCTAAACATTTCCCATCCTCCTCGTACCCCTGTCTCCCACCGCCAGCTACCACCGCCCTCCGCCCTGAGCCACCGCACACCACCGTCCCTCCGCCGTCCGCCGCCGGCCGGAAATCGCCGCTGCCGGCGGTGAAGCTCCAATCAACCCCAAAAATACACCATAGACTCATCTTCCTCTCCTCTTTCCAACCCCCAAAACAATTTCCTTCAATTCATTGCCAATCTTTTCGAATTTCAGATCGAAAATCCGGCCAAAATGCAAACTCATCCAAACCGGCCCAAATTCATAATATATGTTCCTCATCCCTCCCTCATCATTAATCCGTACCTAGAGACCCTCGAATCTGTCCGAAGTATCACGAATTCTAAACCGCAGAGCCGGCAGAACCCTAGAAGTTCATGTTGTTCAAATTCTGCCCGATTTTTTGAGTCCGGCATTGGATTCGAGTCACGAAACAATGTTTCGTTTGTTCTTCGAGAAGAACGAATGCTTAACATTGTTTCGAGGCTCGAATCGAGGTTCCACTCCCGCCTGACCTTGCATGGGTGAGTTTCTCCTACTTCGCTAATTAGCTTAAACAAAACTGTTCTTCGTTTCTATTCTTGTTGCTTCTGATTTTTCTTTTTGTTTCTCTGTTGTTTTTCTTTCTTGGCAGTAATTCAGTATTTTAGGTCTAACAATTAGTTTAAACTTTCTATGTGATTCTTCCTTTGTTAGTCAATAGTAATTTGTCAATTTCGCTGTATTTGAGTCTTTGTCACTCGAGCATGTTCAGTGTTATAAGGTTTAGTTTAAACTTTGTTAATTTGAATAAATTTCTTCACGCTAATCGACATTGTTCTAACTCTCATGTGTGATTTAACTCTGCCCAGTTCGGCTTTGTGATTGGTTCAATTAGTTGATCCACGTTTGTTTGCTGCAATTTGGTTTTAGATTCAATAAATCTGTCCAGTTAATTTGATGTTAAGGATTAACCATAGTTGAGTAGCTAGTATGGTTACAGTTGATAGAGTTTAACTAGTGTTAGTAATATCAGGGGATGATCAAGGGTAATTTAGGCATAGAAAAGGGTAGTTTTATTAGGAATAGTAATTTTTAAAGTAGGAAAGGGATAGTATAGGAATTGTAATGGGTAGAGGACTTTCTAGAATAGACTTTAGTATAGTTTTCAATAAAATATGTGTTGTAATTTGGGTAACAAGTTAAAAAATAAGGGACTAAAAGCTGAAAATGGGTAAGGACTAAAAAGAAAACTAAAAATCTGAAGGTAGCCCTAGGCTTTGCATATAAAAGGCACACCCATTGCTTTCTTTAACAAGTTTTTGGCATCTAAAAAATTTTCCCCAAAGTTTCTACAAGTTTAGACTCTAAAAATCTGAATTTCAAATCCAAAAACAAGAAATTAGAAATCTGAAACTCGAAATTAAAGGGTTAGAAACCTAGAGAAGCTGAAAATTTGAAATGAAAATCCCAAAACCAAAATCTGAAATCATAAAGTTTGAGAGTTCAGCAAATTTTGTTCATTGAAGGTCTAACAGTAGATTAAACATCAAATCTAAGGTCTGGTTTAGAGTTATTGGTTTGCAATCGAGTGAAGTCAGATTTGGTAAATCAATTTGGGTTGTATTCAAAAACTGGACTGCTTTGGTCAGTGTTCGAGTGTAGTTGCTTCCTTTTGGTTTTGACATTCGAGTTTGGTTGAATGATTTTGCTGCTGGATTGACTGTCGCTTCTCCTGCTTTGCTAGCTCCTCATCTCTTCTATTGTTTCATTTCTCCAGGTATCTTCCATAGCCTCAAACAATATGTAAAATGTGAATCTGCACTTCAAATAGAGAATGCTTTGGATACAAGTTGCTATTTCAGCTGATGTCTCCTGTTCTTTTTCCTGTTTTTTTTTTCTATTTATGATGCATGTATATATTAGATTTGATGTTTTTAGCTACTTTCGATTTTGTTTCTGTA